>NC_133230.1:1376737-1456737 GCF_040436345.1 Pagrus major
CCTCCCGTTTGCGGAGTGATTTTGTGTTTGATAGTTGTAGAGCCTCCTGTTTAGGTGAGCCGTTTTTCTTTTGTCCCTTTTTCTGAGATTTGGTTTTCCTCCTTCGGGAGCGTTTTGATTTAATATTCTAGCCTTTTGGTTTTCCTCCTTGTGAGAGTTTTTGATTTCTAGCCTAGTCTTCTGTTTTCCTTGTTTCTAGTGTTATTGCCCCTTCCTGTTTATGTGTGTTTTCCCTCCCTTTTGGAAGTCTTATTCTTCCACGATATTCTAGCCAGGTTTCATAAGCATAGTAAGTGTTTCATAGCTTGTGCATTTGTCACTCTTTAAAGAAGGAGCTGAATTCAATAAAGTGTGTTTAAAGTTATATCCTCTGCATCTGAGTCCTCATTTTCGTCCAGGCCTGACACTTGCCCTTATGTGATGTCATCCTTTTACTTTTACTCCTACCTTTTTAGTTTATTATATTAAATTATTTGTTGTATTTATTTTATTTATACCATGTCTCAATTTTAGTTATTTTATTTATTGTTGTCATTATTTCTGTTCTTCAGTTATTGGTTTCTAAAGCTATAATAGCCATTTATTTCATTTGACCTTTGCAATTTTACACTGTTTTATGCCACTTCCTTCTGCTTTGTTCTGTTAAAGCACTTTGTAAAATGGGTTTTAAAAAAGTGCTATATAAATGAAGTTAATTATTATTATTGTTGTTATTATTGTTATATTAATCTCTGTTAATCTCTTGGTATATGTGTGTAATTTCAGGTTCTGCTTCCAGAGGGCTGGAAGGCCACACTGCCGCAGGTGCAGCAAGGCTGGGTTAGCCACGCGCTTTTCACCATTGATAACATGGGGAGAACGGTGCTGAAAACCGAGCTGCAGCTGTGGAACTTCCCTCCTGGCCCCAGACGGGTGTACTACCAGCCTCCTGCATCACCAGACGCATTCTTCCAGCGGCCCTTCTTCCTGTGGGTACCTTACAAAATGTGGCAGTGCAACATCAAGTGCCCGGTGTGTACCCACAGGATGACGGGGTGCAGCCTGTATAAGACCGTCCGCAAGGTGCTGGACTGCGACGGCTGGTACTATATGGGCACTGAATATCTGGAGTGCCGTCGCTGTGGAAAGAAGCTGGCCTCTTGGGGGGGCAGCATTCTCTCCCAGCTGGAGGAGGAGTACAGAAGGCAGTTTCCTGCTGTGCTCACCTACAGGTAAATCACAAACTGTACATGTTGCTCACACTGAAACAAACAAAAGAATTACACATGGGTTTTTATAATATTATATATATATTATATTATATTACATAAATATTATCCCATCTGTTCTGTAGGTTGTCTTGCGACAAGAAGGTGCTGGCTCAAATGAGGGCAAGGACGCTGGGCAACAGTGCCGCCCGCCTGCGCTCCTACCTGGTGGAGCAGCACACGGCGGCGTGGACTGATTGCTGCGTGCGCTTCATGGCCACCTACAAGCGCTTCATCATTCCAGGAGTGAGCGCGCCGCCTCCCCCAGCCCTCCCTCAGATAGACCCTGTCCCCACCCGGCAGTGGATCCTCTGTGCCTACGCCACTGACAGCTTCTCTCGCTTGGAGGAGATGAGGGCAAAGCTGACGTCTGTCTTCGGCTCCATCTTGAAGATGGACTCCACTAAAAAGACTGTTCAGATCATCTCCACATCATTTTGTGCAACATGTATTGTAATGCAAGACCATGTAATTACTATGTACACAGCTGTTATGGGCGGTGCTGTGACGCGCATTGTTGTAACCATTAGCAGTCCTTACAGCATATGTACTTTGCCATTCTGTAGATCACCAGGAAGCTGGCGGGCCACGGGGCGGGGACGGCCCAGTGGGTGACCAGCGTCGGCAACGAGTACGGGCAGGTGCTCATCTCGGTGCTCACTGCTGCGGAGGGCCACGGGCTGGAGGCGATGGCCAGCGGGCTGGTCAGGCGCTACAGGCAGGCCGGGCAGGAGCCGCCCACGGTCCTGTACGTGGACCGGGACTGCTGCTCCACCACGGGAGGCACACCTGCGGCCGCCGCACTCTTTCCTGGGTGGACGCGAGTCCCAGTCAGGCTGGACGTGTGGCACTTCATGCGGAGGCTGGCCGCGATGGTGACCACCGACAGCCACCCCCTCTACGGCCACTTCATGCGGCGCCTTTCGGCCGCCATCTTCACCTGGGACCCGGAGGACATGGCCCTGCTGAAGAGGGCGAAGGAGGCCGTGGGTCCTGCAGGGTCTCACTCAGGCAGATGGCTCGGCACTGCCGCCGTCGCACACGCGGGGCAGCCGACATCGAGCGCCTCATAGAGGAGGCCCTGCAGCACTTTGGGTCGGCCACGGACACCATGGGCATCCTCCTGCTTGACCGGCACAGGACGGAGGGGATCTGGAGCGTGCAGCGCCAGCACTTGGGGTGCATCCAGGACCCCGAAGGCGTGCAGCTGTACACCAGGATGGGCCAGGTGACGGTGGGAGGGGTCAGCCTGCCCGTGTACCGCTGCGCCCGTGGCACGACTTCCCTGGAGTCGTTCCACCTCCATTTAAACAGGTTCATCCCCGGTAAGTGTCCGAAACCTGAAAAACAAATGTAAATGTACACAGAGTGTCTGCAGGTTCGCGCTTAACTTTAACGTCCTCTTTCTAGGCACCAGCGCCAGTGCCTTGAACTTCCAGCTCTACCTGCTGGAAGGGCTGACGAGGTGGAACGAGGACCGCGGGCACGCCATCGTGGCGGGAGGGGGCGGGCAGCAGCAGCGGAGCTACAGCAGCCGCGACCTGGACACGGTCAACCAGCTGGCCGAGGCCCTGTACGGGATGCGGCTGTTTGACAGCTACACCCGGCCCAGGGAGTACACAGGTAACTGAGAAAGGGAGACGGACGCACAGGTGCAAACATTTATTCGTTATTATATTATCAATGTATCTCATATACGTTTTGTGCTCTGTGCCGCAACGCAGGGGAGTTGATCGGGATCAACTACCTGTTCGCCCAGACCGGACGAGTCCTGCAGGACGTGCCGGACGACCCCGAGGTCCTGGAGGAGGAGGAGCAGCCGGAGGCAGAGGGCGAGGAGGACGGGGAGGACGAGGGAAACTTTCAGGAATATCTTTATGACATGGATTTCCTGGAAGACCCCCCCACACCAGAGGCCGCCGCCGCCGCTCCCCAGCAGGCCGACCCCCTTCCGGAGGCCGAGCAGGTAAACGATCGTCTGACCTTTCGTCGTCAGCTCTGTGGCAGCCAGCCTCAAAGCGGCGTGATGACTGACTTTTTTCATTTGCCTTCTGTAGGAGTGCGAGGGCCCCGACGGCTCCCCGGGCTACGAGCACGTCCTCAACCTGGCAGAGTCTCTGGTCAAACTGCGGCTGGTCGGGCGCGTCCATCAGGCGAAGGAGGTGGAGATCCTGGCCCTGTGGGAGAAACTCCCTGAGAGTGACAGGGGCCCTGTGCAGTATTCACAGCGGTACAGGGACCAACTCTCTCAGGGGAGATTTAAAAAGGCCAAGTCTGGCACCACCCACGCTCCCACTGATGTGACAGTTGGCTTGGAGAGCATGAAGCGGTAAGTGACACGCAGCCGAGCCGATGCGATGAGGAATTGCTCAAATGGCTTGATGCTTACCTATAGCGAAATCACACTGAGTCAAGGGACTTAACTGACTCTGCTTCCCGCGTGACATTTTGTTTCCGCAGGTGTCTTCACAGTCAGGGCAGCGGCCCGGCGCAGAGGCCCGACGCCAGCAGACTGGTGGAGGCGATCTGCATCATTCTTTGCAGGGCCCATCCTCAGAACCGGACCGTGGGAGGTGGCCGGATCAGCCGCTGGTCCCTGGTTCTGCGGAGCTACATCACTATCAGGGACAGCGTGCTGAGCAACCCCGCCCTCCGGACGAAGCTGCAGCTGTTCGAGCTGAACCACCGGACACTCACGCAGTGGTGAGTAGCTGTCGTCTGGGAGATGTGCTAATCCAATCCAATATTATAGTCGCATTGTAGATGCCACACTGTCGTAAGGCTCAATAGGGAACGCGTTTGCCCAAAAGCGGCTTGATTTATATGAAAAATGTGATGACATGACACGCTTTAATAACCACAAACCTGTTTGGACCCTGCCTCTAGGTTCAACTGGAGGAAGGCGAAGCTGGAGGGTCACGTCCTCCAGACCGCTGTGCCGGACGCCAGCATCCCCGCAGTGGCACCGGAGCCCGTGCTGCCTGCCAGGGAGAGGCCACAGCTGCTTCCACAGATGACCGCTCCCCTCGTGGCACCAGGGCCGACACTCCCCGCGATGGAGAGGCCGCAGCACCTCCCCGGTGCATCTGTCCAGCCGGGCCCCTCACAAGCCCCCGACACCATTGCCCTTGCCGGTCCTGCCCCTCCCGGTGCATCTGCAGCCGCCACCACCACCACCACCACCACAACTGTCACCGTGGCTTCGGGGGACAATGCAGCCACTGCTGCAGCTGATGCTGCTTGCCACAGGTTGCCGAAGACCACTGCATGGAAGCGGCGAAGGCTGCATCAGCAGAGGCAGGATGCAGAGACCAGGGGTGAGGACTTTAAGACAAAAGCCCCCTTCTCCTGCATCTGCAGCCTCTGCAAGCAGCCAAAAACCAAACATTTCGGACACAGCCGCTTCCACAGTAAAAAGAGACAAACAATGTTTCACTTCTGCCAGGCAACAGCAGGCGGCAAAACTGTGGAGCAGTGGCTGGAGGAGAAGAGGCGAGAGGAGGGGGAGCAGTGATCAGACAGCTCCGGTCAGACACTGACAGTGACACTGACAGTGACAGTGACACTTGTATACCTCCTGGCCTCCTGTTTTATTTTGTTTGTAGTTGTGGTTTTCTTGGCCTGTTCAATTTAAACTGTTCAAAACAACTCATTAGGGTGTCTCCATATGATCTGTTTATAAAAATGTTATTTGTGAAACCCAGCACAGTTCAGACACAAGGCCACTCAAAGTGCTTTACAGGGGCATCAAATGATGGGGAAAAAAGAAAAGGATCTTCTTTTATTTTATACTTTGAAAGGATTCACCTGAAACAAGCTTGCCAGCCTCACAGGGCCTTTAAACTTAAAGTAGGAGACACCTTCATTTACACAACTATTCTCGTTTGTAATCTGCCTATTTCCAGGGCGGGTTAACTTTTACTCATATGCTAAACCACCTCAATGCACCTTTGATGCAGGTCGTGTGGGAGACAACTGGTCATTTGCACGTGTATGCCTGCTCTGGCATCTGCCTCACAGCAGGGTCTGTTGAGTTCTACTCATATGCTGATCACCTTAACGGGCCTCAGTGTCAAAACACTGGTTATTCCTATTCACATGCATATGTCTGACACCTTTTTCTTGTCTGCCAGGGATGTGTTTGTGGGACATTGCAAAAACAGACCCATCAGGCCACAGTCATTACCAAACATGCCTGTTGTGATTCCTGCAATGACACACTTGTGCCGTAGCTCCTCATTTCATGCACACACTTGTAAGCTAGCTCTTTCTGTTTTACATAACTTGTGCTGCATTTATTTCTGCAGCTCATATGTTAATAATAATGTGTGTATATTTTACCAATGGGGAGGACAGGGAGAAAGAAAACACACACTAGTAGCTAGACATTTTATTTTTCTAAATGATACTGATATTTGGTAACATTTTATCTTAAACAATTGCTGTTTTATTCCTCTTTTCTCTCAAAAATAGAGGCGGCGCAACCTCTTTGGGTCAGCCTCCCCTGATGAAAGGCGGAACTGAGGGGACAAGGTGATGGGCTTGGGGCAGGACATGCCTCTTCTGTGGACTACAAATATCAGAGGTGGCTTGGCATCACCTTCACTTTACTCTGCAAAGATGTCCACCACCAAGGATAGCAGGTAAACAGCTCTTGAATGGCACTCTTTTTATTTATTTATTTTTATTTTTTAGAAAAAAGCTGGCTCTTGGGTCAGAGTTTGGAACAAAAGGAATGAGGGACTCTCACATCACTAACTTTGTTAACTTTTTTTCCTGTAGATGCGAACCCAGAGAGAGTGTGACCGAGGAACCCAGAGAGGAACAAGGTGGGTGAATGTCATGTTTCATATCTGAGCAGGTCATTGTTTTTGTGGCTGCAGTATTTTCAAAGACATTCTGTGTACAGTGGGAATAATTGGTGGCTTTCTTATCAATTGCAGTCACCCTTGATGAGGCAGACTCGCCGGGGACGCCAGAGTCAGGGGCCTCGCAGCCAGAGGCTCCGCAGTGCAGCACCTGGTCTCCTCCCAGCCTGAGTGACTTCCAGGGGGCCGCCTCCGTACCGTCCACCTCTGTGGCAGCAGCGATCAAGAACTGCCCGCACTGTGGGAACGCCATGGACAACACCCACATGGTGTACAAGGGGCTCATCTATTGCGAGTCCCGGGAGGGGTCACTCCTGAACGGAGGCAAGACTCTCGAGGAATGGCTCCTGGCCAGAGGGGTGGCGAGGACGACCTCCTGGCGCCTTCACAAGCGATTTTGGGAGATGCGGCACGGGAAATTGTCATCAAAGACGGCCAGGTTCTGCCCAAAGTGCGGCAAAGTGCGGCGCACTCCAAAGCTAAGGCGCGCGAGGTGCGTAATGCCCGTTCCAAAGCTAAGAGAGCGAAGAAACCAAATTTCGGCGAGAGGCTCTGCCGAAAGTGCGGCGAGAGGCTCACAAGGGACAAGGGGCACTCCATTGCGCGCTGGGCCGGGGAGAGTTTCTGCTCCAAAAGCGACCCACAGGGACGCACCGTGGAGCAGTGGCTGACTGAGAAGAGGGGGGGGATAACGAAGGAGCGGCTGAAGGCGATTAAAGACCGTGCCGCAGCTGAGGCGAAACGGAAAAACGCACAGTTCTGGCTGAAGCTGCGAAAGGGGATGCGGGAGGCCAGGGCGCGTAATGCGCGTGCACGTGCCAGCTGCCCCCAAAATACACAGACCCCCAAATAAAGTGCCCCGCGAAGAAGTCCGCTGTGGTCCAAAACCCGCACTTGAAGGACTCTTACTTGTGTTGGTCATTGTGTGACGTGTGTTTTATTGTATTTATTGCTGTGTGACTTTAATAATAAACGTTTGATACTTACTCCTACTTTGTCAGTGGCTTATTCCTTTCGGATGTGTTTGAAAATGAGGTTTTATTTGATCGATCAAATCTGTTGGTCCGCTGCTACTGTCAGAGGAAGCACATGGCCTCGCCCCCTTGCCAGCCAGCGGGTCTCCCTGGGGGCTGCGGCGCGGCTCCGCCGCCAGAGGGGGCCACTCCAATTTTATTAGGCGTGTAACCGAGATTACACAAGTTCAGAGGAGGTCCGCTCTGGTTTATATGTGGGTCTGGACCCGGGCCCCTCCGAGTCATGGTGCCCTCTGACACGTGGCCCCTCCTCCTACAGGGGGCGGGGACAGGTAAAGGTGGAACATTTGAACAACTTAAACTTTGTCAAATGGTTCCGACTCAGTTCAGGACAGAAGACAACATTTTATTTCAGACATGTCAAATTCACTTGTCACCAGACTCCATTAGAAAAATCAGCAATTTAGTGAGTTGTTCAGTTGTTGGGAGGGATATTTTTGTCTCGTCACAAAGTTTTGGGTTCGAACACAGACTCACCTGTTTGGGCCGAGGTTCTGTGGGTCGAGCAGAGGGAGCAGCTTTCAAACTGATTCAAACACTCAGAACACAGTCAGAACACAGTCAGAACACAGTCAGAACCCGCTCCTCTCTCAGACAGTCTGGACTTATTTAACACCCTGATATGATTCTTCAGACTGAAGTTAAAGACAAAATACTGATGAAACCTTGATAAATAAAATAAATCTGTATTTTCTCATGCAGAGACGTAACTGAGAGATAAAAAGTCAGAATTCTGATTTTTTATCTCATAACTATAATTTGGACCTTTGATCTCATGATGATGACTTGAACCCAAACTTCTGACTTTCATCTCATCATTTACATTTTTATCTCTTCATTATTTATAATTCAGACATTTTATTTCATATTTCTGGATTTTTTATTTCATCATTTTGAATTTCTTTGATAATTTTGAGCTTCATTATTAAAAATAAAGAAGTTGATAGAAGTCATTGTAACAGTCAGTAACAATATTTCACGTTTCAAACGGACAAAATGACCTCTCTGTTCTCCAACAGCAAACAGCAACAGGTCATCATCAGATTCATACTGTTTTACTGTGTCTGTATGTGGCGGACCCTGCCACCTTTCTAGCTTGAAACAGTGTTCTGGGACCTTATTTTTCCTCCTGCAAGAGGCTGAGCTGAATTCACACGAAGGACATATGAATGCACTGAAAATAAACAAGTCTGTTCTGGTCCCGAAGCTTCTTCACTTTGTCTGAGACAAGTGAGACAAGTGAGACAAACAACTAAGATAAGTGAGACAACTGAGACAACTTGTCTCAGTTGTCTCACTTGTCTGAGACAAAATGAGGAACGCTTCACGAATTTGCGTGTCATCCTTGCGCAGGGGCCATGCTAATCTTCTCTGTATCGTTCCAATTTTAGTATATGTGCAACCGGAGTTACACAACAGTAAAGGGGGGGCAGCCTGGTTTATATATGGGTCTGGACCCGGGCCCCTCCGGGTCATGGTGCCCTCTGACAGCCTGTGTGGCAGCAAACTGCCTCTGACTGGCTTCATATGGACACAGAGCAGAACAGCCTTCACAGCTCAGGGAGGCTCCACTGTGTCTGCTTCACCTTCATGAACCCATAAGGACCCAATCTGACCCGGTTCTGAACTATTAGGACTTTTTTCTGCCTGCTGAGGATCGCAGTGCATGCTGGGAACTTTATGCAAAGAGCCTCTACGTCAGTGAGTCAGGATTGGTGCAGCGAGGCCAGATAACAACAGACTAACACACGGCCCCTCCCCCCACAGTCCTGCTGCTGCAGCAGTGATTTCAGCAAATGAACCATGTCTCACTTGTCTCACTTGTCTCACTTGTCTTAATATTAAATACAATCTTCCGGATGAAATGATGAGATTTACTCAAGTGTGGGTTTATGATCTGTTTTGTTGTTTTGTGTTGGAGAACAGAGTGATTTTAGAAGTTAATTCGCGTTTGTGGTCTGAAACGCTTTAATATCGTCATTTTCTCCAAGTGAGACAACTGAGACAACTGAGACTCACTTAAATCCACACTTGAGTCCAGTAAAGTTCAGATTAAACTGGTTTTATTGCAGTTTTCCACATAAAGAAGTTTAAAGTAAATGAACAATCAGTCAGTCTGATTTGACGCGGTGCAGCAGCGCCCTCTGCTGGTGTGGTGGTGAATTACACCAAATGAACCATGTCTCACTTGTCTCACTTGTCTTAATATTAAAAACAATCTTTCGGGTGAAATTATGAGATTTAAGCGAAGTTTCCAACCAGAAACATTACAGGATGTTTTCAGGACGTTAATTTAAATTTCAAATAGAGAAAATGACGAGATTACTCTGTTCTCATTTTCTCTATTTGAAATTTAAATTAATGTCCCGAAAACATCCCGTAATGTTTCTGGACTCATGTGGATTTAAAAGCTTTGTGTTTGTTTGTTTTGTGTCGGAGGAAAGAGCCTGTTGAAGAGCTGAACTCATGTTTCGGGTTGGAAACTTCACTTAAATCTCATAATTTCACCCGAAAGGTTGTATTTAATATTAAGATAAGTGAGATAAGTGAGACAAGTGAGACAAGGTTCATGTGCTGAATTCACTGCTGCACCAGCATCAGTCCAGATCTGTTGTTTGTGAGACTTTTTTTTTGAATGAAGCAGGAAGCAGGAAGCAAAGCGGCAGAGCGGAGACAACATGTGGACATGAACAGCTGTTTAATGTCCTGAACAAAGAACAGACCAGGCCGAGTTACACAGACATCTTCACTGTGTGACTCCTGGTTCACTGCTGGTTTGAACGAGACGTCCTCTTCTGGCAGGAATGTGGGGGGAGGGGCCGTGTGTCAGTCTGTTGTTATCTGGCCTCGCTGCACCAATCCTGACTCACTGACGTAGAGGCTCTTTGCATAAAGTTCCCAGCATGCACTGCGATCCTCAGCAGGCAGAAAAAAGTCCTAATAGTTCAGAACCGGGTCAGATTGGGTCCTTATGGGTTCTTGAAGGTGAAGCACACACAGTGGAGCCTCCCTGAGCTGTGAAGGCTGTTCTGCTCTGTGTCCATATGAAGCCAGTCAGAGGCAGTTTGCTGCCACACAGGATGTCAGAGGGCACCATGACCCGGAGGGGCCCGGGTCCAGACCCATATATAAACCAGGCTGCCCCCCCTTTACTGTCGTGTAACTCCGGTTGCACATATACTAAAATTGGAACGATACAGAGAAGATTAGCATGGCCCCTGCGCAAGGATGACACGCAAATTCGTGAAGCGTTCCTCATTTTGTCTGAGACAAGTGAGACAAGTGAGACAACTTGTCTCAGTTGTCTCACTTGTCTCACTTGTCTCACTTGTCTTAGTTGTTTGTCTCATTGTTTGTCTCATTTGTCTCACTTATTTCACTTGTCTCAGTTTTCTCACTTGTCTCACTTGTCTCACTTGTCTCAGACAAAGTGAAGAAGCTTCGGGACCAGAACAGACTTGTGTATTTTCAGTGCATTCATATGTCCTTCGTGTGAATTCAACTCAGCCTCTTACAGGAGGAAAAATAAGGTCCCAGAACACTGTTTCAAGCTAGAAAGGTGGCAGGGTCCGCCACATACAGACTCAGTAAAACAAGAGCTGAAGTCATGTATCCTAAGTAACCAGTCATGTCAGCATTAATCTTAAACCTAAATTATTTTTAACTTTGTCAAAGAATGAAGTATTTTAATAACTGTATGTTTCTATTTCATTCTGATATGAAATATGTTTTACACCTGTTAGTAATGAGTGTTAGTGATGTGTGAGCGGGCGTATATACGCATATCTGTATGGATGTTTGGTCTGTTATGTAAATTGACAATTTTTGTCCTTTCTCTTTTTGTTCTTACTCACCTGCCCAGGGACTACGGATGGAAAGTAGCTAGTAAGCTAAATCTGGTACAAAGCATCTTCTCTCATCTCGAGACTTATGTTATTTTGTACATTGTCCCTGATACAAATAAACTTATTAAATTAAATTAAAAATGTTTCTGGTCGGAAACTTCGCTTAAATCTCATAATTTTACCCGTAAGATTGTATTTAATATTAAGACAAGTGAGACAAGTGAGACAAGTGAGACAAGGTGAAATTCACCGCCGCGCCGGCAGAGGGCTGAGCAGAATGACTGACTGTCCACTTTAAACTTCTTTATGTGGAAAACTGCAATAAAACCGGGTTTAATCTGAACTTTTATAACTTTACTGGACTCAAGTGTGGATTTAAGTGAGTTTCACCTGTCTCACTTGTCTCACTTGTCTCAGTTTTCTCACTTGTCTCACTTGTCTCACTTGTCTCAGACAAAGTGAAGAAGCTTCGGGACCAGAACAGACTTGTTTATTTTCAGTGCATTCATATGTCCTTCGTGTGAATTCAGCTCAGCCTCTTGCAGGAGGAAAAATAAGGTCCCAGAACACTGTTTCAAGCTGGAAAGGTGGCAGGGTCCGCCACATACAGACAAAGTAAAACAAGAGCTGAAGTCATGTTTCTGGTCGGAAACTTCGCTTAAATCTCATCATTTTACCCGTAAGATTGTATTTAATATTAAGACAAGTGAGACAAGTGAGACAAGGTGTAATTCACCAGAGCGCCGGCAGAGGGCGCTGCTGCACCGCGTCAGAGCAGAATCACCCACTTTAAACGACTTTATGTGGAAAACTGTCAGAAAACCACTTTAAATCCCAACTTTTATAACTTTACTGGACTCAGGTGTGGATTTAAGTGAGTTTCACCTGTCTCACTTCTCTCACTTGTCTCACTTGTCTCACTTGTCTCAGTTTTCTCAGTTGTCTAACTTGTCTCAGACAAAGTGAAGAAGCTTCGGGACCAGAACAGACTTGTTTATTTTCAGTGCATTCATATGTCCTTGGTGTGAATTCAGCTCAGCCTCTTGCAGGAGGAAAAATAAGGTCCCAGAACACTGTTTCAAGCTAGAAAGGTGGCAGGGTCCGCCACATACAGACACAGTAAAACAGTATGAATCTGATTGTGTTCTGTGTTCTGACTGTGTTCTTACTGTGTTCTGAGTGTTTGAATCAGTTTGAAAGCTGCTCCCTCTGCTCGGCCCAAACAGGTGAGTCTTTGTTCGAACCCAAAACTTTGTGACGAGACAAAAATCTCCCCCCCGACAACTCAACAACTCAACAACTCACTAAATTGCTGATTTTTCTAATGGAGTCTGGTGACAAGTGAATTTGACATGTCTGAAATAAAATGTTGTCTTCTGTCCTGAACTGAGTCGGAACCATTTGACAAAGTTTAAGTTTTTCAAATGTTCCACCTTTACCTGTCCCCGCCCCCTGTAGGAGGAGGGGCCACGTGTCAGAGGGCACCATGACCCGGAGGGGCCCGGGTCCAGACCCACATATAAACCAGAGCGGACCTCTTCTGAACTTGTGTAATCTCGGTTACACGCCTAATAAAATTGGAACGATACAGAGAAGATTAGCATGGCCCCTGCGCAAGGATGACACGCAAATTCGTGAAGCGTTCCTCATTTTGTCTGAGATAAGTGAGACAACTTGTCTCAGTTATTTAACTTGTCTCAGTTGTCTCAGTCGTCTCACTTGTCTCAGTTATTTAACTTGTCCCACTTGTCTCACTTGTCTCAGACAAAGTGAAGAAGCTTCGGGACCAGAACAGACTTGTTTATTTTCAGTGCATTCATATGTCCTTCGTGTGAATTCAGCTCAGCCTCTTACAGGAGGAAAAATAAGGTCCCAGAACACTGTTTCAAGCTAGAAAGGTGGCAGGGTCCGCCACATACAGACACAGTAAAACAGTATGAATCTGATGACTTTTACTGTCATCAGTGTGTTCTGACTGTGTTCTGACTGTTCTGACTGTGTTCTGACTGTTTGAATCAGTTTGAAAGCTGCTCCCTCTGCTCGGCCCAAACAGGTGAGTCTTTGTTCGAACCCAAAACTTTGTGACGAGACAAAAATATCCCCCCCAACAACTCACTAACTCACTAAATTGCTTATTTTTCTAATGGAGTCTGGTGACAAGTGAATTTGACATGTCTGAAATAAAATGTTGTCTTCTGTCCTGAACTGAGTCGGAACATTTGACAAAGTTTAAGTTTTTCAAATGTTCCACCTTTACCTGTCCCCGCCCCCTGTAGGAGGAGGGGCCACGTGTCAGAGGGCACCATGACCCGGAGGGGCCCGGGTCCAGACCCACATATAAACCAGAGCGGACCTCCTCTGAACTTGTGTAATCTCGGTTACACGCCTAATAAAATTGGAACGATACAGAGAAGATTAGCATGGCCCCTGCGCAAGGATGACACGCAAATTCGTGAAGCGTTCCTCATTTTGTCTGAGACAAGTGAGACAACTTGTCTCAGTTGTCTCACTTATTTCACTTGTCTCACTTGTCTCAGTTTTCTCACTTGTCTCACTTGTCTCAGTTGTCTCACTTGTCTCAGACAAAGTGAAGAAGCTTCGGGACCAGAACAGACTTGTTTATTTTCAGTGCATTCATATGTCCTTCGTGTGAATTCAGCTCAGCCTCTTACAGGAGGAAAAATAAGGTCCCAGAACACTGTTTCAAGCTAGAAAGGTGGCAGGGTCCGCCACATACAGACAAAGTAAAACAGTATGAACACATTGGAGCCTGTTAGCTTATTAAACAAGAGTGAACTGGGTTTAAAATGTTTGAACTTGGCTCAGTGAACCTGCAGCAGACCCACTGTGTGAGACTTGCTGTCTGTCTGTGTTCTGGGCTGAGCTCAGTGGATCCAGATCAGCTGTGTGCAGGCTGAGGACACTGACTCCCCCTCTCAGCCAATCAGGGAGCGACGAGGCCCTTTTGTGAAGGTTTAAATCCCCGACACACTGCAGCCCTCGTCCCATCAGATTACCAGACAGACACTGGGGTCTGTTTAGGCCCCTGCTGAGCTTTCTTTGCTGCCCCAGTTCATTCCAGTGGAAGAAACTGTTTATTCTTCAGCCCAGTTGAGTGACCACAAAGTTACCAGGCGACGAGGCGACCTGCATCAGGACCGTCCTTATTGTTGCTCGCTTTGCAAATAAATGGACTGTAGTCAATTTACTGCCAGTGTCTCCACAAACTTCCTCCTGCGACTGATTTTGTGTTTATTGGCCGGCAGAGGGCGCTGCTGCACCGTCAGACTCTGTTCATCCACTTTAAACGACTTTATGTGGAAAACTGTCATAAAACCACTTTTAATCCCAACTTTTATAACTTTACTGGACTCAGGTGTGGATTTAAGTGAGTTTCACCTGTCTCACTTGTCTCAGTTGTCTCAGTTTCTCACTTGTCTCAGTTTTCTCAGTTTTCTCAGTTGTCTCACTTTTCTCAGACAAAGTGAAGAAGCTTCGGGACCAGAACAGACTTGTTTATTTTCAGTGCATTCATATGTCCTTGGTGTGAATTCAGCTCAGCCTCTTACAGGAGGAAAAATAAGGTCCCAGAACACTGTTTCAAGCTAGAAAGGTGGCAGGGTCCGCCACATACAGACACAGTAAAACTGTGTGAATCTGATGACTTTTACTGTCATCAGTGTGTTCTGATTGTTTTCTGTGTTCTGACTGTTCTGACTGTGTTCTGACTGTGTTCTGACTGTTTGAATCAGTTTGAAAGCTGCTCCCTCTGCTCGGCCCAAACAGGTGAGTCTGTGTTCGAACCCAAAACTTTGTGACGAGACAAAAATCTCCCCCCAACAACTTAACAACTCAACAACTCACTAAATTGGTGATTTTTCTAATGGAGTCTGGTGACAAGTGAATTTGACATGTCTGAAATAAAATGTTGTCTTCTGTCCTGAACTGAGTCGGAACCATTTGACAAAGTTTAAGTTGTTCAAATGTTCCACCTTTACCTGTCCCCGCCCCCTGTAGGAGGAGGGGCCACGTGTCAGAGGGCACCATGACTCGGAGGGGCCCGGGTCCAGACCCACATATAAACCAGAGCGGACCTCCTCTGAACTTGTGTAATCTCGGTTACACGCCTAATAAAATTGGAACGATACAGAGAAGATTAGCATGGCCCCTGCGCAAGGATGACACGCAAATTCGTGAAGCGTTCCTCATTTTGTCTCAGACAACTGAGACAACTTGTCTCAGTTATTTAACTTGTCTCAGTTATTTAACTTGTCTCACTTGTCTCAGTTGTCTCACTTGTCTCACTTGTCTCAGACAAAGTGAAGAAGCTTCGGGACCAGAACAGACTTGTTTATTTTCAGTGCATTCATATGTCCTTCGTGTGAATTCAACTCAGCCTCTTGCAGGAGGAAAAATAAGGTCCCAGAACACTGTTTCAAGCTAGAAAGGTGGCAGGGTCCGCCACATACAGACAAAGTAAAACAAGAGCTGAAGTCATGTTTCTGGTCGGAAACTTCGCTTAAATCTCATAATTTTACCCGTAAGATTGTATTTAATATTAAGACAAGTGAGACAAGTGAGACAAGTGAGACATGGTGTAATTCACCAGAGCGCCGGCAGAGGGCGCTGCTGCACCGCGTCAGAGCAGAATCACCCACTTTAAACGACTTTATGTGGAAAACTGTCACAAAACCACTTTAATCCCAACTTTTATAACTTTACTGGACTCAAGTGTGGATTTAAGTGAGTCTCAGTTGTCTCACTTCTCTCACTTTTCTCACTTGTCTCACTTGTCTCAGTTGTCACACTTGTCTCAGACAAAGTGAAGAAGCTTCGGGGACCAGAACAGACTTGTTTATTCATTTAAGTCCTGTGATATTACTGAACTCTTTCACTTTCAGGAGTGAAGTCGTATTTCTGGTCTGAAACTTTTCATTTTCTCCAGATGAAATCTAAAATGACCAGAAAACATCCTGTAACGTCGCACGTTATTACAGAGACAATAATCTGACCTGTATCCTCCTGAATAACAACTTTTTTTAATTTTGCCTGTCAGGTCATGTTTATGTGAAATAAAAGAAATTTAATTCAAACTGCACCTTGTTTGGAAACTTTATTATTTCTGATGCATTATGAACTACTGACATGTAAACATGACATTTAATAAAACAACAACATGGATCACATTTTTATTTTTTATCTACTTGTATTTTGTTTGATTCCATATTTTCTCTACAGTCTTTGCAGGAATAAATTAGGGAAATGTGTGTGTTCTCTGCCAATATACTGTGTTATTTCATCTATATGACGTGAAGCCCCCCTCCATCTTTGTCCCGACCGGGTCTCGAACCGGCGACCTTCTGCTCCGCTCACTCCATTTGTTCCAATTTCTCGCCAATCACCGTCCACCGTGATGTCCCGCGTCCCCGAGCACGCAGCCAATCAGGTGGCTCGATTTGTTCCAATTACGAGAATCGAACGTTCGGGCCGTTTGCTCGTCCAATAGGAGAGCCGGATGTGTTCCAATTCCGCAGTGAGCCCGCCTCCTGTCATGGCGGCGTTTGTTTACTGCGGGCGGACGAAGAGGTGAGTCAGTGAGTCAATTATTCATTAAATATCATTAAATATTGGTGGAAGACGTGTTAAAAAGTCTTGACTCGGTTAACTGAAGTGTTTTTAAGACACTTATGTTTCAGCATTATGTCACATCTGGACTTTTATTAGTTATTAAACTGTTAAACTCTTCATTTTACTCTGGAATTGATCATATTTATCTTTGCTTTGTGTTAGCCAGCTGACATTCATGCTGTTTAAAGCGGTTTATTCACCTCCAGCAAAGCTGACAACAAGCTAAAGCCTGTTGAATGCTCCAACATGGACAATGACTGATTAACTAGTTAGAGAAATGATGTTGGAGTTAACTAGTTTCTTCTTTTTACTGTCATGGTAGACGTTAGCTTAGCATTTCATCTAACATTAGCCAAAACTCAGCCGATAGCTGAAGTTCTTTACTATCGTGCTGTTTAGTTGCTAAAACAGTAAGTGAGCTTTATCAGTAGTCTTAAGTCTTTTTATGAAACCAATAGGAAGTCAGTGACAGACTATTATTGGAGGGACTATTGTTGCCCTCCAATACTGTGCTGGTATTCTTCAGTTTCTACATTTTAGTCCAAGTATCCAGGTTGAGTAAAGTGCACAGAGTAAAAGCAGTTTCTCAAGCTGTTTCCAGGTCTTTCACCAGCTTCCTCCGTTCAATAATTTCCGTATCTAATCGTATTTAGTGACTTTTTTGTGATTACAGAAGAGTAAAGTACCCCAAAAAGTGTGCTGGGATTCCTTAATCCTTAATAAGTGTTGTGGGTTTTTTTCTACCGGGGAAGGCTGGGGATGTGAAATCAGCGGAGGCTCCTGACAGCTGGTGACTGGACATGTCTTTTACAGAGGGTTTGTCTTGACCCCAGAGCACCGGCTGGAGAATCAGAGGCCCAAAGATGTGCAGATACAAGAGAAACCCAAAGAGGAGAAGCCGCGTGAACTGAGAATATGCCAGAAATGCGGCCAGACCTCGCAGGAAGACTTTGATTGCAGCCCAAAAAGGAGCCTTTTAGTCCTGATTTTATATATTGTTCATTTTTTATCGTTTGTACGACTTATTACATTTTGCTTTTATTCCTTGAATTTACTTTATTACATTTTAGTCCGTTTTTTAAGGTTTTCACAAGGAATTCAAATCACTAATACAGGACACACATCCTCCGGGCAGTTGACAGTTATTAGCAGGAATTCAGAAGTCTTAATGTCTAAGTTACATTGACTGTGTGTCCACATAATAAGCTTTGTGATTAGAGCTCATTTTAAATACTTTAATCTCCAATAATACGTCATCACTTATTATCAGAATCAGCAAAGTAACTAATGTCCTTTTTTTTTTTAACCAAAAACCTGCAGAACTAAATACATTCACATCAGCCTCAGCTGCACTCTGTTTACTGAAAATTAGTCAATGTTAGCATGCTAATATGCTGAACTAAGATGATGAACATATTAAACATGATACTTGCTAAACAGGCTTTGACTGCAGTAAAAGTACATTCATCTCTTATTGTAACTACTGAAGGTGGGGCTCATTTGAAATAATCTAATCTCCAATAATACGTCATTTATTAGTTTGTTATTGATATGTTGTATTAATAATCAGAATCAGCAAAGTGTGAGCAACACACACAAACACACACACACACACACACACACACACACACACACACACAGAGGGGAGGGGCCACTGAGTTTGTGATACAGACTCATGATAGCAGAGAGGAACCTGAAAGTGAAAGTGTTCAGTCAGCTGTTCAGACTCCATTTTGAGTAGACGGAGCAGAGGGAAGACGGAGGAGAAGAACTGAAGTCTGAGGCTGGTGAGTGTAAAACAACACTTTTATTCTTTTACTGTGTGAAATCAGCTTTATCAGTATTTTAAGTGTGTGAGTCAGTTTGTCTCTGTGGATTGTAGAGGAAAGAAATGTGAGAATGAAGTCAACAGTTGATTCATCTGTGGACACAAAGTCCTGATTGGCTGAATAAAACACATTAAAACTACTGTAACTAAAGAAAAGGAGCACAGAGGTAAAGAAACCTGATAGCTGCTTTTATTTTATTGAACTGCGTATGTGTGTGTGTATCTGTGTTTGTTTGTGTTACTTCCTGTTCTCAGTCCTGCCCCAGACTGTTGAACAACAAACCTCCAACGTCATTACGTAATTTGCATACGAACAGTGATTGGCCATTTACACACCAGCCCTCTCTCACTGCAGGACACACACACACACACACACACACACACACATACAATGGAAAGTAGTAACAACATTAACTGTGTGAACCATCAGTGTGTGTTGATCCATAGATGGTGTTTTGTAAGGTTCAGAGGTTCAGTATTATATTGAGCTTCATGGCTCCTCTAATAGAGTCAGCAGCAGCACAAGGATCTATAATGGACCAACACAGAAGATAATAAACATAAAAACACCACAAATACTTGTGTACTGTCCTCTCAGTCCTGCGGCAGACTGATGAACAAAGTTGGTTTCCTGATTCTTGTCCTGAGCTCACAGTCAGTGTCACTGTTTCACCTCTCAGACAGACTTCAGACCAGAAGATGAGTGTTTGTGTGGAGGAAGAGGAGGACAGAGCAGAGTCTCCAGGATCCATCTGTCTGTCTATGAAGAGTGACCGGTCCAAACATGCTCCTCCAAAGTTCAGTGATGAACCTGGACCCTCAGACACAAAGTAAGACACTGTTTTTATTTTATTAAACTCTATGTGGACTGTCTACACGACACGGTGTAACCAGGTGATGGCAGTCCATGTCGACTCAGAAGCAGTGGGTTTCAGCATTCATGTTCCCCTCAGGATGAACTGTGTTAACTTCCATGATCCTCTGACGTTTCATCTGGCACCATCATCAGGTCAACACGCTAATGTGTTCAATAATTTATGACCAAAAACCTTCAGAACTAAAGACATTCACATCAGCCTCAGCTGCACTCTGTTTACTGACAATTAGCCAATGTCAGCATGCTAACACGCTGAACTAAGAGACGAACATATTAAACATGATACCTGCTAAACATCAGCATGTTAGCATTGTCACTGAGAGCATGTTAGCATGCTGGTGCTAGCATTTAGCTCAAAGCACCAATGTGTCTAATTACAGCCTGACAGAGCTGCTAGCATGGCTGCAGATGTTTAAAGTACCACAGTGTAGAAATACTCTGTTACAAGTAAAAGTCCTGCATTCACACTTTGACTGCAGTAAAAGTACATTCATCTGTTATTGTAACTACTGAAGGTGGAGCTCATTTGAAATACTTTAATCTCCAATAATACGTCATCATTTGTTAGTTTATTGATATTTTGTATTAATAATCAGGAAAAAGCAAAGTAACTAATGTTGCTCAATATATGTAGTGGAGTAAAAAGTAAAATATTTCCCTCTGAAATGTGTGAAACCAACAACTAAAATTCATTTTAATTCAATCTGAGACACTCATAGAGCGACACACACACACACGCACACGCACACGCACACAGAGGAGAGGACCCACACTGACACTGACAGGGTTGACAGGTGCTTTTATTTTATTTAACTGCTGTGTGTGTGTGTTACTTCCCTTTTCTCTCAGTCCTGTGTCAGACTCTTGAACAAAGTTGGTTTCCTGATTCTTGTCCTGAGCTCACAGTCAGTGTCACTGTTTCACCTCTCAGACAGACTTCAGACCAGAAGATGAGTGTTCGTGTGGAGGAAGAGGAGGACGGAGCAGAGTCTCCAGGATCCAGCTGTCCGTCTGTGAAGAGTGACCGGTCCAAACATGCTCCTCCAAAGTTCAGTGATGGACCTGGACCCTCAGACACAAAGTAAGACACTGTTTTTACTGTAAACTGACCTGATGAAGAAGATGCAGGATGAAGACTAAATGTTCTGCTGAAAGATTTATATTCATGATGCACAACTGCTGCAGAAACTAAGATGGATGTGATTTGATTTCTTTATCTGAAACCTGAGAACCTCCACTTCAGAACTTAAACTTCAACAACATATTCACATGTTTGTTGAGACGTTGAAGTGAATATTTTAAACTATTCAAAATGTGAGTGAATCTGCTTCAGATGTATTCAGATACATCATCTGGAACAGGTGGGTGGGTAGGTTGGTAGGTAGGTCGGTAGGTGACCTCAGTGAGGTGAAGATTTGTTACTTAAAAAAGTCAAGTCAGGTTTATTTGTATAGCCCAAAATCGCAATACATGCCCCGATGGGCTTCACACACCGACATGAGTTGTTTGAAATGGGCAAACCATTGCAAGACAATAAAAGTGCAAAATACAGTATGACATTGAAAATCAGCCATAAAATAGAAAGTGCACACAGAATGCTTAAAAACACGCACACAGAGGAGAGGACCCACACTGACACTGACAGGGTTGACAGATGCTTTTATTTTATTTAACTGCTGTGTGTGTGTGTTACTTCCCTTTTCTCTCAGTCCTGTGTCAGACTCTTGAACAAAGTTGGTTTCCTGATTTTTGTCCTGAGCTCACAGTCAGTGTCACTGTTTCACCTCTCAGACTGACTTCAGACCAGAAGATGAGTGTTCGTGTGGAGGAAGAGGAGGACGGAGCAGAGTCTCCAGGATCCAGCTGTCCGTCTGTGAAGAGTGACCGGTCCAAACATGCTCCTCCAAAGTTCAGTGATGAACCTGGACCCTCAGACACAAAGTAAGACACTGTTTTTACTGTAAACTGACCTGATGAAGATGATGCACTGAGGATGAAGTAAATGTTCTGCTGAAAGATTTATATTCATGATGCACAACTGCTGCAGAAACTAAGATGGATGTGATTTGATTTCTTTATCTGAAACCTGAGAACCTCCACTTCAGAACTTAAACTTCAACAACATATTCACATGTTTGTTGAGACGTTGAAGTGAATATTTTAAACTATTCAAAATGTGAGTGAATCTGCTTCAGATGTATTCAGATACATCATCTGGAACAGGTGGGTGGGTAGGTCGGTAGGTAGGTAGGTAGGTGACCTCAGTGAGGTGAAGATTTGTTACTTAAAAAAGTCAAGTCAGGTTTATTTGTATAGCCCAAAATCGCAATACATGCCCCGATGGGCTTCACACACCGACATGAGTTGTTTGAAATGGGCAAACCATTGCAAGACAATAAAAGTGCAAAATACAGTATGACATTGAAAATCAGCCATAAAATAGAAAGTGCACACAGAATGCTTAAAAACACGCACACAGAGGAGAGGACCCACACTGACACTGACAGGGTTGACAGATGCTTTTATTTTATTTAACTGCTGTGTGTGTGTGTGTTACTTCCCTTTTCTCTCAGTCCTGTGTCAGACTCTTGAACAAAGTTGGTTTCCTGATTCTTGTCCTGAGCTCACAGTCAGTGTCACTGTTTCACCTCTCAGACAGACTTCAGACCAGAAGATGAGTGTTCGTGTGAAGGAAGAGGAGGACGGAGCAGAGTCTCCAGGATCCAGCTGTCCGTCTGTGAAGAGTGACCGGTCCAAACATGCTCCTCCAAAGTTCAGTGATGAACCTGGACCCTCAGACACAAAGTAAGACACTGTTTTTACTGTAAACTGACCTGATGAAGATGATGCACTGAGGATGAAGACTAAATGTTCTGCTGAAAGATTTATATTCCTGATGCACAACTGCTGCAGAAACTAAGATGGATGTGATTTGATTTCTTTATCTGAAACCTGAGAACCTCCACTTCAGAACTTAAACTTCAACAACATATTCACATGTTTGTTGAGACGTTGAAGTGGCTGTAAATATTATAACTATTCAAAATGTGAGTGAATCTGCTTCAGATGTGTTCAGATCATCATCTGGAACAGGTGGGTGGGTAGGTCGGTAGGTGACCTCAGTGAGGTGAAGATTTGTTACTTAAAAAAGTCAAGTCAGGTTTATTTGTATAGCCCAAAATCGCAATACATGCCCCGATGGACTTCACACACCGACATGAGTTGTTTGAAATGGGCAAACCATTGCAAGACAATAAAAGTGCAAATAAGGCCTGATGAGGTCAAATAAATAAGATGGTGCTAGTCCATGCAATATTTTGTATGTTAGCAGTAGCACTTTGAAATCAGAACTAACTTGGATCGGAAGCCAATGTAGAGAGGACAGGATGGGTGTTACGTAATCAAGCCCGCATTCTGAACAAGTGGAGGCTTCTCACACTAGATTTTGGTAGGCCAGAAAACAGTACGTTGCAGTAATCAAGTCTGGATGAGACAAAGGCGTGTACCAGGGTTTCAGCATCAGACAGAGCTAGTATAGTACGAATCTCTGAAATGTTGCGAAGATGAAAGAAGGCAGTTCTAGTAAAATCTTTAATATGTAAGTCGGATGCAAAAGTGACATTGAGGTTTTTGATGGAGGGGGTATGGGGGGTATATCTGGATATTAACCCATCCCATTCCATTAACTGTTTTGTATCGGCACTGGAAGAGTCTGGAAAAGCTGCAGCATTTGTGGCAGAATGTTTATTTTAATTGACTCAAACTCAGGAAAGGAATAACATTCCATCTTAATACGTCTGACGTAGTTCAGATCAAATCATTTCGAAATGTCTTTAGTTGACCCCCAGATACCGAATTGATTCATGCTGTCCATCTCAATTTATATTTCCTTCTGATATGGTCAGGTGGTTCATAATTAAATGTAAGTACTTGAGTCTTCTGTATATTAAGCTTATAGCCTGATAGTGTCCCATACATTTCAAGCAGATTCATGAGTTTTGGAAGTGACTGTGTTGGCTGCGTTAGGTATATCAGTACATCATCAGCGTACAGAGACACTTTTTGTGCCCCTGATATCATATTTATCCGCTTAATATCAGCATTTTGTTGAATCCATCAGCTCAGGGGCTTTATAAACAGAGCAAAGAGAATTGGAGAGGCACAACAGCCTTGTCTAGTTCCCCGTTTCAGAGTGATTAAATTCGACAAATCACCATTGATTTTTATCCTAGCAGATGGTTTGTTATATAATGCTTTAAAAGTCTAAGTTGTAGATTCATGAAAGCCAAATGTTGATAATACTTTCTATGAGAACGACCATTTAACTGATTCAAAATTTTTCTCAGCATCTAAACTTAATCTAATTGACTATATTCTGTTGGGTGACATGTCTAATAATGTCCAGTGTTCTCTTGATACTATCTTGCGTTTGTCTATGTCGGATTAAGCCGGTCTGGTCTAAGTGAATGAGTTCTGGTAGGATGTTTTTTTTATTCTTCTGAACAATATGGATGTAAACGATCTAAAGTCCATGTTTAATACACTTATGTGCCGATAATTAGCACAGTCTAGATTGTTTCTCCCTTCCTTTGGTATGACAGAAATGATGGCATCCCTCCATGAGGGTGGGATTTCCCTCTTCTGTAGCACCCAATTAAATGTTTTCAGCAATGTTGGACCTAACTGCTCCTGCATTGATCTATTTTTTTGCTCAAATTGCTCAATTTGAAGGTCATTATTAATTTTTGGTTGGGAGTATAGTGATTTATTATACTTTTCAAAACTTTATTGGATTTTCTCTAGGCTTGTTTCAATCGCTCCTGAGTCAGGATTCCTTATGTTATGTATTGTACTGTCTGCTTGTTGTTTTCGTAATCTATAGGATAGGACTTGTAAAGATTTCCCACCAACTTCATAATAACATTGTTTTATAAATAATAACTTCCTCTGTACTTCCAGTGAAGTTATTTGATCTATTTCTTTCCCTATTTTCACTATTTTTGAGTAAACCTCCTCATTTAAAGTATCTACATGGTCTCTCTGTAATTGCTTTAGTTTATCCTTCAGACTCTGAAGCCTTTTTACTCGTCTGTTTCTTTTCATAAGAGGTGGTAGCCATTATTTTTCCTCTAATTTCTGCTTTAAGTGCATCCCAAAGCATGGATGTCAACACATCCATCTGTCTTTCAGCTCTAAATACGTTTTAATCTCATTCTTTAATTTTTCTGGATTCTTTTGTGTTGATTATTTAAGATATTTGAATTTAGTCTTCAAAGTGTAGACCTTGATTTACTATCGAGATACATTCCCATCTATAAAGGACAAATCTGGATATTTTAACAACAACCAACAAATCATTGTAGTCATGAAGAAATGTCTCCACAGGAAGAGGAGTCATGTCTCTGTGAAGAAGCAGCCGTCCTGCTGTGTTTTGTGTCAGGACGTCCTGATGGATCCAGTCTCTACCAGCTGTGGACACTGGTTCTGTAGACGGTGCATCACCTCAGACTGGGTCCAGTCTGCTTCACCAGGAGACTCCTCCTGTCCCCAGTGTGGAAAGAGACCCAGAAAGGGAGCTGGACTGCAGACGGACAGTCAGAGCCGAACTGTACAAAGTAAGACTGAATATCTGAACATGTGTTTACATCCTGCTGCTTTTCATGACATTTAATTAAACTTCCAATAAGTTTCAGCCACGTGGACACATATATTATCTGAGTGCGGACAGACGTGGATGAAAACTGTAGCTTGACTGGTCAATGGAGACAGACAACCACGAGGCGCTGATTCTAGACACATTTCTGATGCTTCCTCTGAACTGGGCTTCATAACCTTCACTTCTTTATATATTCTGATATTGATCTTTGTTATTGGTGATGAAAATAATCACCAGATTGTCAAACTGTCTTTGTTCTGTCTCAAACTTTTGTCTCTTTTCAGTGAATGTTGGTCTGCAGGAGGTTTTAGATGAACATAAGATCAGTCTGAGGAGGAGATGTGAACGTGTGACTGAAGGAAGTGATGAAACAGGAAATGATGAAACAGGGAGTGATAAAACAGGAAGTGTTGAAACTGGAACCCTCCTCAACAGGATCTACACTGAGCTCTACATCACAGAGGGACAGAGTGAAGAGGTTAATACCCAACATGAGGTGAGGCAGCTTGAGACAGTTTCCAAGAAGACCTCCAATGAAACTCCAATCAGGTGCTGCGACATCTTTAAAGCCTCACCTGACCAACAGAGACCCATCAGAGTGGTTCTGACCAACGGCGTCGCTGGAGTTGGAAAAACCTTCTCAGTGCAGAAGTTCACTCTGGACTGGGCAGAGGGCTCCAAAAACCAAGATGTCCGTCTGCTGGTTCTGCTCTCGTTCAGGGAGCTGAACCTGATCAGAGATGAGCAGTACAGTCTTCTCAGCCTGCTCCATGTTTTCCATCCAACATTACAGAAGGTGACAGCAGAGAAGCTCGCTGTCTGTAAACTTCTGTTCATCTTTGACGGCCTGGATGAAAGCAGACTTTCACTGGATTTCAAGAACCATGAGGTCGTGTCTGATGTCACACAGAAGTCATCAGTCGGCGTGCTGCTGACAAACCTCATCGAGGGGAAGCTGCTTCCCTCGGCTCTCGTCTGGATAACTTCCCGACCTGCAGCAGCCAATCGGATCCCTCCTTCATGTGTTGACAGGGTAACAGAAGTACGAGGCTTCACTGACGCCCAGAAGGACGAGTACTTCAGGAGGAGGTTCAGTGAAGAAGATCTGTCCAGCAGAGTCATCTCACACATCAAGACCTCTGGGAGCCTCCACATCATGTGTCTGATCCCAGTCTTCTGCTGGATCACTGCTACAGTTCTGGAGCACATGTTGACTACAGACCAGAGAGGAGAGCTGCCCAAGACCCTGACTGACATGTACTCACACTTCCTGCTGGTTCAGACAAAGAGGAAGAAGCAGAAGTACAATGAGGGACGTGAGACGAGTCCACAGCAGCTGACGGAGGTTGACAGGGAAGTTCCTCTGAAGCTGGGGAGGCTGGCGTTTGAACATCTGGAGATAGGAAACATCATGTTCTACCAAGAAGACCTGGAGCGGTGTGGTCTTAATGTCACAGAGGCCTCGGTGTACTCAGGAGTTTGTACAGAGATCTTCAGAAGAGAGAGTGTGATCTTCCAGAAAACAGTCTACTGCTTTGTTCATCTGAGTGTTCAGGAGTTTCTGGCTGCAGTCTACATGTTCCACTGTTCCATCAACAGGAACACAGAGGTGGTGGAGGACTTCCTGAGAGGACAGAGTGCCTCATCCCTGGATGACTTTCTCAGCAGAGCCATGGAGAAATCTCTCAGAAGTAAAAATGGCCACCTGGACCTGTTTGTTCGCTTCCTTCATGGCCTCTCTCTGACATCCAACCAGAGACTCTTAGCAGGCCTGCTGGGTCAGACAGACAACAGGCCAGAAATCCTCCAGAGAGCCATCAACAACCTGAAGAAGATGAACAGTTATGGTATCTCTCCTGACAGAAGCATCAACATCTTCCACTGTCTGACGGAGATGAACGACCACTCAGTCCATCAGGAGATCCAAGAGTTCCTGAAGTCAGAGAACAGATCAGGGAAGGAACTCTCTGTGATCCACTGCTCAGCTCTGGCCTACATGCTGCAGATGTCAGAGGAGGTTCTGGATGAGTTGCATACAGAGAAGTACAACACATCATGGGAGGGAAAACAGAGACTGATTCCAGCTGTGAGGAACTGCAGAAAGGCTCGGTAAGTCCAGATGTGATTCACATTATAAAGCAACATGAAGCTGAAGCCTTCAATATTAAAGATCAACTCTTTACACACATGCACAATATAAAACTTCCACACTATCAAAGTTTTGTGTAACTAGAATGAAACCTGCTTGTTGAAATAGTTCAACATGTGTTAAACAACAAATGTGTCCAGAAATCCTTATTGTGTTTGTATCAAGTCAGTGAACACAAGTATCTTCTATCATCTTCTGTCTGTGTCTTTGGGTGGTGGAGGCTCCAACAAATCCAGCAGGAAAACTGTGCTGAAAATGTTCTGACAGTCGTCATTTGATCACAACAGAGCGTCTTTTTGTTTAATTCCCAGGAAGTCAAATAGCCACATTTTGGGTTGGTAAAGCGTCTCGAGCAGCAACAAAGTGAGAAAATAAGAAAATCTCTGCAGATATGAGACACTAACACGCCTTTTCTCCCCATTCCAGCCTCCCTCTCTGTCTGTTTACGTCTTTTATGTCTATCACGTCTATGTTTTGTTTCACTACATCTGCCGTGCGTGATGTGCACTGATAGGTTGAAATCAGTCTTGTGATGTTGGGAAGGCGGCGTGCAAAGATGCTAAATAAAAATAATCCATAATTCACCCCAAATGCATCAAACTAAAGTAACGAGCCTGTTTTGAAAATGTGAGGAGCAGAAGGTTCAGATATTTGTGTTCAGATGTAGAGAGGGAAAGTCAAAGACATACTCAAGTAAAGAACAGGCACCTAAAACATGTACTGAAGGACAGTAAATAAGTATTTGTACCACGTCTTCACATGACTCATATTAACATTAGTCATTTGACACTTCTGTCAAAAACATGAATTTGTGGTTCATTATGTTACTCAAGGACACGTGGACATGGACAGGAGGAGCTCAAGTTTCAACTACTACTACAACTACAAACCTGGTGATCAGTGACTGACTAGCTCAGGCTGACCAACTGACCAGCTAACTCATGTTAATGTGCTCTGTGATGCAAAACGCATACATTTCATAATAAAGTGTCAGATTTTATTATATTTTAGCTGTTTTATTATCTATATTCACAGATTGGTTGGCTGTGGACTCGCAGAGACTCACTGTGAAGTCGTGGCCTCAGCTCTGAAGTCCAACCCCTCCCATCTGACCGAGCTGGACCTGAGTCGCAACAACCTGCAGGATTCAGGAGTGAAGCTGCTGTCGACTGGGCTGCAGAGTCCAAACTGTAGACTGGAGGCTCTGAGGTCAGTTCATGTGTTTTGTTCTTGTACAGTGTTTATCCACCAAATTTAAATCCATAACAGAAGGTTTAAATTTACATTTACATTTACATTTAGGGCATTTAGCAGACGCTTTAGTCCAAAGCGACTTACAATAAGTACATTTGTCACAGGAAAGAAACCACAACATCACCGTCGATAAAGTAGAAAAGAAAAGATAGAAACAATTTTCAAGCCCTCATCTGAGCAAAGTAGCTGCTATTTATCAAGGATACTATAAGTACAAAAGTGCTGTGATGTAAGTGCTAACGGTAAGAACATAGGATTTTACAGAAACTGATATGTTTCTACATAAAGCTGATCTCACAGACAAACAAACACAATATAACGCTTACACAGACACACACACAATGTAATGTGTATGAATGTCGAGCTGATGTTTGGATAATGTCACATCTGATTGGATTTTTATCTCCATCATTTATTCTTTATTCAGATTGAGGGGCTGCAGTTTGTCAGAGATCAGCTGTGCTTCTCTGGCCTCAGCTCTGAAGTCCAACCCCTCCCATCTGAAACAGCTGGACCTGAGTCTCAACAACAAGCTGCAGGATTCAGGAGTGAAGCTGCTGTGTGATTTTCTGCAGAGTCCACACTGTAGACTGGAGACTCTGAGGTCAGTTCACTGACTCTGTTAATGTGTTCAAACATTACTCACATCCATAAAGCTGTAAATGTCATTTTTTTTCATATTTCCTTGTTTGTGTACTAAATTTAGTTAGTCTGCAGTCACAAAAGACTAAAGAAACTGTACAAAATGGTCACTGTTAGCTGTTTAAGTTCAAACCTGAACACACCTGATTGGATTTTAAATTGATTTTTATTCACATAATTTATTCTTTATTTAGATTGATCAACTGCAGTTTGTCAGAGATCAGCTGTGCTTCTCTGGCCTCAGCTCTGACGTCCAACCCCTCCCATCTGACAGAGCTGGACTTGAGTGGAAACCAGTTGCAGTATTCAGGAGTGAAGCTGCTGTCTGATCTGAAGGAGAGTCCACACTGTAGACTGGAGACTCTGAGGTCAGTAGAAGGTTGGAGTCAGTCCACGCTGGTTTCAGCAGTATTGTACTAAACACAGTATCAAAGTAAAGATCCAGTATTTCCTGCTTTCCTCAGTGAAGCTGTGAGAGGAGAACGGTGACAGGCTTCAGGATCTCAAAGTGTTTGTTCTCTCATCTCAACACTAAAGAACTGATCAGGTCATCTTTGTCACAGCTCTCAGATCAGTCTGACTGAAGCCGGCAAATCACTGGCTCTTATTTCAGAGAACCATCATTACATTTAGTAACCACGTGGACAGAGCAGAACCTCTGCTGAAGTCCAGAAACCACAGCTGATGTTTCACTGTATGAACATGTGAGCTTTAACATCAAATATGTATCTGTCCATCTGTTGTTTGTTTTGTCCAAATATTTTATAACAGGCTCCATATTTACCATGATGAAATATTCAGATGTGACTGAGACTCTGGTTTTTAACAGCAGTAACTCATCATTACAGTGAACAGTGAATGTTTCTCTGTTTCTGTTGTAATGATGCGTTCAGGGACTCTCAGTAGTTTATTTCACTGTGTCCTTCAGTGAAACCTGCAGCGTAAACAGACTTGATGAACAAAGTGTCTGCAGGTCTGTGAGCTTCACTCCAACACGTTAACATGAGAGCTGAAAGGAAGCTGGCTACGCTACACAGCCGCTCCACTTGTGGTCTGAACAGGACTGAAGTCCTGCTGGTCTTTATATCACTGACTGACAGCTGATGGAGGGAGTCTCTGCAAACACTCATTTATCACTTCTGTTGTCTCTCTGCTTCTCTCTGTCAGACTCTGAGTGATGAAAGGTGGAGTAGCTTAGAGGATCAGCTGTGTCCCGATGATCCAGAGAGGTTGAAGCAGCACCATCAGCTGGTGGATGAGGAGGCTCTGACTGGGCAGAGAGGAGAGCTTCATCCAGCAGTGACTGACGGACCAATCACAACAAGTGGAGATGACTGTCAGTGCTGCAGTCTGAACTGCTCTGAGATCAGCTCCACTGTCACACACAGTGTCCAGTCCACCATCCAGCTCCATGTGTCGGGGCCCCGGGGTCGTAGTTCCACTAACTGCCCCCTGGATTTAACAAGAACAGAAACAAGTTCATCCAGTCCAAACATACATTTAGAAATGTGCACAATAAAAACACAGTAACATTAATATCTTACTTCCTGTCACTTCAACAAATATTTATTTACTAATATATTTTTAATAAACTGTTTTTATACACTACAGTTAAACTTCAGCAGCTGTTTGTCACTTGTGTAGCTTCAGGGGAAACAGTAGATGTGGCATGGACAGTTGCAGTTTACACTGAGCATGTAAAAACATGGGGTTTGAACCATGAATTACCTTACTTACTAATTCATTTATTTATCTATCATCTACAGTATTTCATCCTAAAATGTTCAAACTTCATTGGCCAAATTCAGAAAGCATTCCTATAATATTGGGGAAGGCAGGCTGAGCCCTCCGCTGGTCATACATTTCCAAATACACTCGATTCATCCTCAAGGGTCAACAGGCCTGCACCACATGGGGCCAGAGAGGAAGACAGGAGAGGTTGTGGGTTTATATAATTGGAGACCTAGCTACTACCTAGCTAATAGGATTAAATTTATCCTGAATAATAAGGAGATACTTGAATGTGGGGGAAATGTTTAGATTAATGTGTAAAATACACTAATGTTAAATGGGTTGCAAATCTTGTAGAGTTTATTTTTATTCTTTTTTTCCACCTTTTGTAAATGTTTGCACTGCTTGCACTTTGGGAAGCCACTTTAATAAATGCATTGCTCATATATGTTTTTGACCATGCCGTTGTTTTTATGTGTTGAGGAGTTTGACGTAGAACCCTGCGACAGTTGTGTTTTGTGTTTGATATTATGCAACGTTTTCTTCACAAAAAACAAACACACAAAAAACATTGGTCAATACTTACCTGACCATATTGACTCCTTACCCTGCTGTTTAAAGGGCACTTAGGCCAAACTGCAGGTCTAAAACAAGACAAAAAACGACTCTCCTTCTCTCTCTCTCTCTCGACATATATATATGTGTTTGTATTACATTGCCTGTGTACTGTAACTGCCCATGGTCCTGAAATGTCTGCTTTACATGCATGTACAGTTACAGTATACATGTAGCATGTTTCAGGAACATGGACCCGACCCAAACCCCTTCCAATCTTTTTTAAACAAATCCACTTGGGACACCTGCGTTTGCCACATGCCAAGTATCACATATAGGAAATTGGTTGACTGGCTAATTAAGATAGAGAAACCGGTAATAACAATAATAATAATAATTCATGTACAGTAGTATAATATACACATTTCATTCAACACGGGTTACAGTATCAGAACAGAAGGCTGGTCCAAGGCCCAACAGCAGAAGGCAGAGAGGAGGTGGATGAGCTCGACACCACTGACCCGAAGGTCTCAGTGAGACGTTTAAACTGACTGAACAGCTCCACCTGCTGGTGTGTGTTGGACTGATCCTCTGGGCTCAGGTGTGCATGTTTCTTCTATGACTTTTAATTTAATTTATTATTAATTATTTAATTAATATCATCAATATGTATTAATATTATTAGTTAAAGTAGTAATAGTAGAATTTTGTTAATATTATTACTGTTGTTGGTATTGTTGTTATTATTATTATTGCTTTCATTATTGTTAAATTTATTTTTTTTATTATTTTTTATTATAATTATAAAAAGTAGTGAGGTAGTGAAATTCTATTATATATTAATATGATTATTTTGTATCAATATTGTTGTTGTTTGTATTGTTGTTATTGTTATTATTATTATTATTACCATTATTGTTTTTATTAATACTATTGTTGTTGTTCTTATTATTATTATTATTATTACTATCATTATTGTTTTTAGTATTATTATTATTATCATTATTATTATTATGAAATTATCTTTTCAATCAACGAAGCCTGGGACATACTAAATCTTTTTCTGTCATATTAGTAGGGATGCACAATTATTTATTGGATGGATAAATTATTGGCAGATAAAGAAATTACAGCCGATAATAGGCTCATTTTAATCTACAATAATATGTCATCATTTATTAGTTATTGATATTTTGTATAAATAATGATAATAAGCAAAGTAATGGTCAATATATATGTAGTGGTGAAAAAAGAAAAACTTTCCCTCTGAAATGTGTGAAATAAAGGTGGGCGGATCGATCCAAATATCCATAGTATCGGTACCAAGGTGAGTATTGGTATCGGATCGATACTAGCGTGATGAGATCGATATTTTTGTTGTAGTTTCTCTTCTATAAGTTCAGCAAATCACTCGTGTTTCTTCACAGAGTTTGTGTGAGCGCAGCATCTAGTCCTCGTCTCCACCTACCTGGCGTCGCTCCGCTCCCTCAGGTTCATTAGGCCCCGCCCCCTCCCCACCTGCGCTGCCTGCCAGAGCAGAGACAGACTGGCGAGATGGCAGAGAGGAAGAGGAGGCTGTCTGGAGTTATTTCACAGTTTCAGACAGAGAAACTGCTGCCTGTCACGTATGCAATACTTGTATAAGCATTTAAAAGCAGCACACCCAAAAGTTAACGCTGCAAAGTAAACGGAGGAGGAGGAGGAGGAGGAGGAGGAGGAGGAGGGAGCTCCCTAAACCCGAACCAGACCCCTGGCACAGAGACAGACGTCACTGACAGAGGCCTTTCAACAAAAACCTCAACAATATCCAGGTAGCAATTTCTAGAAGTGAAAGTTATTTCCAGCATTAATTAATGTTGTTTTTCAAAGTGTAATTGGTGGTCAGAGATGTCATTTTAGCAGAGTGATTAAACTATTATCATATATTCAGATAGTTGAAATAAATCTTAATTGTTTCACTGGAACTCAAAAATATATACTTATATTAAGATATATAGCCTACCTCAAACCTGAAGTATGAATATGGCAGATTATAATAACCCTTTTGTGTATCTGCTGAAGGAACATTAGTATTCCTCTTTAGGCTACATGCAGACTTTCAAGTAAAAAGTATCGGTATCAGCAATACTGGCCCTGTAATTACTTGGTAAAATTTGCAGTATCGCCCACCCCTAGTGTGAAACCAACAAGTATAAATACACACACACACACACACACACACACACACACACACACACACACACACACACACACACAGGGGAGGGGACCTGGAAGTGAAAGTCAGCTGATCAGGCTCCATTTTTGAGTGGAAGCAGGAAAGAAGACGGAGGTGAGTGTTTTGTTATTTTACTGTCCAGGTGTGAATGAATCCCACCGGATCCGTGTCCGGTCCACCTCCGCTCCGTCACGGCAGCAGAGCTGTTTCAGTCTGTGTTCACTTCCACTGGCTCGGCTGCAGCTCCGGCGGTCCGGACCCGGTCCCGCCCGGACCAGGCACGCAAGGCTTCCCGGGGAATTCCACTCCTCGCTGCGGGTTGAGTGCAGCGTGGCCGACAGTATCACAAGCTTTTGTTAGATCCACAGAGAGGGCAGCGCAGTGTTTCCCTTTATCAACAGCAGGTATAATATCAGCAGGAACTGAGCTGAGAGCAGACCGGTGATATAAAACAGGAAATAATGAGAGGAATGATTTGATTATTGACTAATGATCCCAGGACTTTAGCAAGACAGTTTAGAAATTGGTCGATAGTTGTTAATAACAGCTTTGTCACCACCTTTATGCAGAAGAAATGGACAGATCACAGTCAGTGTCACTGTTTCTCCTCTCAGACTGACTTCAGACCAGAAGATGAGTGTTCGTGTGGAGGAAGAGGAGGACGGAGCTGAAACTCCAGGATCCATCTGTGTGTCTTTGAAGAGTGACCGGTCCAGATATGAACCTCCAAACTTCAGTAATGGACCTGGACCCTCAGACACAAAGTAAGAGAACTGGTACTGACTCATTCAGTGTTTGCTGGTAAAGTTTTGCCATTTACCAGCTGTAGAGTAACATCCGGCTTCAGGATGGAGGAAATACTCTGCCAGGCCAAAGCTTTTATTGTGACGAGCTGTAACCAGACCAACATCCTGTTGTACCACCAGTGTGTCAGCGCACAGCGGCAGTAACAACAGAGTGAAAACACTGATTCAGAAAGATGAGACGCTGTGAAACATGAATAAAACAGAATGACATCATTGGATGATCCTTTTTGACAAACACTCAATATTAAACAGTACAAAGACAATATATTGAGTGTTTTCATTGATTTCTGTGAATTTGATGGCAGCAACACGTTTCATCAAGTTGTGACGGAGCAACAACAGGCTGAAAGTTGTGCAGCGCTCCAAAAACACCTGTTTGGATCTTTCCACAGGTAAACAGGTTGATTGGTGACAGCTGATCATATCATGACTGAAGGTTCACCACCCTGTCAAACACATGACTGTGTAAAGGAGATTACTACAAACTGTCAAACTGTTGTCAGTGAACAGTTAGTTTGTTAATGAGGACACACTGGACCTTTAACATGTCATTTTCTTCATGTAGCTGCAAATGAAAACGTTTGACTGAAAGAGAAATGATTGGTCCATCTCCCTCTGAGTGTCTGTGACAGCTGTCAGTCACATAGAGAAGATGAAATCTAATCCAAACTTTGAACCTCCTGATGATCAACACGAGCAGCAGTTTGTGTGTTTAGAGCTTCATGCATGACTTTCATCAGAGAATCTATCAGGGATTCATGTGAGATGAATAAAAACATGTTGGTGTTTGCAGAGTTCAGTCCAACAGACAGAGAGCAGAGTCTCCAGGATCCAGCTGTGAGTCTATGAAGAGTGACCAGTCCAAAGATCCTCCTCTAGCCTTCAGTGATGAACCTGGACCCTCAGACACAAAGTAAGACACTGTTTTTACTGTAAACTGACCTGATGAAGATGATGCAGTGAGGATGAAGACTAAATGTTCTGCTGAAAGATTTATGTTCATGATGCACAACTGCTGCAGAAACTAAGATGGATGTGATTTGATTTCTTTATCTGAAACCTGAGAACCTCCACATCAGAACTTAAACTTCAGCAACATATTCACATGTTTGTTGAGACGTTGAAGTGGCTGTAAATATCATAACTATTCAAAATGTGAGTGAATCTGCTTCAGATGTGTTCAGATCATCATCTAGAGCTGCTGGCTGGGCAGGTTGGTGTTCGACCTCAGCGAGGTCTCTGCTGTGACGGCTGAAAGTAACAGAAGCTAGATGATAAAAATGGAGGTGGTGAAAATGCACCTGAGATGAAACATGAGTTGATAAATTATCACGTGATTTGATTAATTTAAAGCTGATTTGATGAAAAAGAAAGTTTTATCATTTAAAAGCTGCAGAAAGTGTTGAGTTTGTATAAATAAAAACCGGCAAATCATTTTAGTCATGAAGAAATGTCTCCACAGGAAGAGGAGTCATGTCTCTGTGAAGAAGCAGCCGTCCTGCTGTGTTCAGTGTCAGGACGTCCTGAAGGATCCGGTCTCTACCAGCTGTGGACACTGGTTCTGCAGACGGTGCATCACCTCAGACTGGGTCCAGTCTGCTTCACCAGGAGACTCCTCCTGTCCCCAGTGTGGAGGTAAGATCCTGAACAAGAGCTGGACTGCAGACGGACAGTCAGAGCCGAACTGTACAAAGTAAGACTGAACATCTGAACATGTGTTTACATCCTGCTGCTTTTCATGACATTTATTTAAACTTCCAATAAGTTTCAGCCATGTGGACACATATATTATCTGAGTGTGGACAGACGTGGATCTAAACTGTAGCTTGACTGGTCGGTGACAGAGCGTCTTTGTCTCTGTTAGTGGTGCTATTCAATAAAAACAGATCTAGAGAAGAAGACGTGCACATATTGTGCCTTATTTGATGGTGGATCAGTTGTAAGTATTCCAGGGAGGAAGGAAGAGCCACAGTGAGCTGTTGAGACTCAGCCTGTCGCCTCTGCTGTCAGTCAGACATGTACGGCGACACACAGTCAGAGGCCCAGAGACACATTTCTGATGCTTCCTGTGAACTGGGCTTCATAACCTTCACTTCTTTATATATTCTGATATTGATCTTTGTTATTGGTGATTAAAATAATCACCAGATTATCAAACTGTCTTTGTTCTGTCTCAAACTTTTGTCTCTTTTCAGTGGATGTTGGTCTGCAGGAGGTTTTAGATGAACATAAGATCAGTCTGAGGAGGAGATGTGAACGTGTGACTGAAGGAAGTGATGGAACAGGAAGTGGAACCCTCCTCAACAGGATCTACACTGAGCTCTACATCACAGAGGGACAGAGTGAAGAGGTTAATACCCAACATGAGGTGAGGCAGCTTGAGACAGTTTCCAAGAAGAAGACCTTCAGTGAAACTCCAATCAAGTGCAGCGACATCTTTAAAGCCTCACCTGACCAACAGAGACGCATCAGAGTCGTTCTGACCAACGGCGTCGCTGGAGTTGGAAAAACCTTCTCGGTGCAGAAGTTCACTCTGGACTGGGCAGAGGGCTCCGAAAACCAAGATGTCCGTCTGCTGGTTCTGCTGTCGTTCAGGGAGCTGAACCTGATCAGAGATGAGCAGTACAGTCTTCTCAGGCTGCTCCATGTTTTCCATCCAACATTACAGAAGGTGACAGCAGAGAAGCTCGCTGTCTGTAAACTTCTGTTCATCTTTGACGGCCTGGATGAAAGCAGACTTTCACTGGATTTCAAGAACCATGAGGTCGTGTCTGATGTCACACAGGAGTCATCAGTCAGCGTGCTGCTGACAAACCTCATCGAGGGGAAGCTGCTTCCCTCGGCTCTCGTCTGGATAACTTCCCGACCTGCAGCAGCCAATCGGATCCCTCCTTCATGTGTTGACAGGGTAACAGAAGTACGAGGCTTCACTGACGCCCAGAAGGAGGAGTACTTCAGGAGGAGGTTCAGTGATGAAGATCTGTCCAGCAGAATCATCTCACACATCAAGACCTCTGGGAGCCTCCACATCATGTGTCTGATCCCAGTCTTCTGCTGGATCACTGCTACAGTTCTGGAGCACATGTTGACTACAGACCAGAGAGGAGAGCTGCCCAAGACCCTGACTGACATGTACTCACACTTCCTGCTGGTTCAGACAAAGAGGAAGAAGCAGAAGTACCATGAGGGACGTGAGACGAGTCCACAGGAGCTGACGGAGGCTGACAGGGAAGTTCTTCTGAAGCTGGGGAGGCTGGCGTTTGAACATCTGGAGACAGGAAACATCATGTTCTACCAAGAAGACCTGGAGCGGTGTGGTCTTAATGTCACAGAGGCCTCGGTGTACTCAGGAGTTTGTACCGAGATCTTCAGAAGAGAGAGTGTGATCTTCCAGAAAACAGTCTACTGCTTTGTTCATCTGAGCGTTCAGGAGTTTCTGGCTGCAGTCTACATGTTGCACTGTTCCACCAACAGGAACACAGAGGTCCTGGAGGACTTCCTGAGAGGACATGAGGACGAAGAGGAGGACTACAACAACAACTACTCATCCCTTGATGATTTTCTCAGCAGAGCCATGAAGAAATCCCTCAGAAGTAAAAATGGCCACCTGGACCTGTTTGTACGCTTCCTTCATGGCCTCTCTCTGAAGTCCAACCAGAGACTCTTAGGAGGCCTGCTGGGTCAGACAGACAACAGGCCAGAAATCCTCCAGAGAGCCATCAACAACCTGAAGGAGATGAAGAGTTATAAGATCTCTCCTGACAGAAGCATCAACATCTTCCACTGTCTGACGGAGATGAACGACCACACAGTCCATCAGGAGATCCAAGAGTTCCTGAAGTCAGAGAACAGATCAGAGAAGGAACTCTCTGAGATCCACTGCTCAGCTCTGGCCTACATGCTGCAGATGTCAGAGGAGGTTCTGGATGAGTTGGACCTGGAAAAGTACAACACATCATGGAAGGGACAACGGAGACTGATTCCAGCTGTGAGGAACTACAGAAAGGCTCGGTAAGTCCAGATGTGGTTCACATTATAAAGCAACATAAAGCTGAAGCCTTCAACACTTTACACACATGCACAATATAAAACTTCCACACTATCAAAGTTTTGTGTAATTAGAATGAAACCTGATTGTTGAAATAGTTCAACATGTGTTAAACTACAAAATGTGTCCAGAAATCCTTATTGTGTTTGTATCAAGTCTTCAAACTACAAACCTGGTGATCAGTAACTGACCAGCTCAGGCTGACGAACTGACCAGCTGAGCTACAGCCGCTCATGTTAATGTGCTCTGTGATGCAAAACGCATACGTTTTTATTACATTTTAACTGTTTTATTATCTATATTCACAGATTGGTTGGCTGTGGACTCTCAATGACTCACTGTGAAGTCATGGCCTCAGCTCTGAAGTCCAACCCCTCCCATCTGACCGAGCTGGACCTGAGTAACAACGACCTGCAGGATTCAGGAGTGAAGCTGCTGTCGACTGGACTGCAGAGTCCAAACTGTAGACTGGAGACTCTGAGGTCAGTTCATGTGTTTTGCTCTTGTACAGTGTTTATCCACCAAATTTAAATCCATAACAGAAGGTTTAAATTCTCTTCAGTTCTCTTCACAAATCACAACAACTGTTTTTAAAGTTGGTCAGTGTGAACAGTTTGGTTCAGAGTTTAGTTTAAACTCAAACTGGACTGGTATTAGTGAGGAAACTGTAGGATTTATCCTTCAGTGTGCTGAGAAATGAAATCAATATTTGTGATTTAGTTCCATGTGAGACATCAATATATACAAACTTAAAGGAGTTCAACACATTTTCAGGAATAATGTCTACTAATAACCATCTGACTTTGATCCAGTGATGAAGATGATGGAGGATGAAGCTCTCAGTCAGTCAGCTGTGTGTTGATGATGATGACAGTTGTGATGAGGATAGTCTCAATCTGTGCTCTGAAATGAGAGCATCACAGGTGCTGGGACAGGTGTTAAACTTCTTGTCATGTGTTTAGTTCAACAATTATTGATTTGATAAAGTCCTTTAGTTCATTTCGGACATTTAGGAATTGTATAGAAAACATCAGTCTTAGTACTTTTTTTCATCAAATGACAAATGATTGTTCTGAATTAGAAGAAACAGAAGAGAATGAAATAAACTAAAGTGACATCATGTCTGATTTGATCATTGTTACAGACTTGACTGAGATCAGCAGCTTGTTATTAATCTGTGTTGACATGAACAGGCGCATGAATGTCGAGCTGATGTTTGGATGATGTCTGTAGAAGGCTGAATGACAAAGTCACTCGACTATTTTTTTAGAGAAAAGCTCATTGATTAGGACACAGTAATGTTGAGCTGCACATTTCAAATCTGAACACATCTGATCGGATTATAAATTGATTTATCTGCATCATTTATTCTTTCTTCTTTTCAGTTTGTGGGAGTGCAGTTTGTCAGAGATCAGCTGTGCTTCTCTGGCCTCAGCTCTGAAGTCCAACCCCTCCCATCTGAGACAGCTGGACCTGAGTGGAAACAAGCTGCAGGATTCAGGAGTGAAGCTGCTGTGTGATTTTCTGCAGCGTCCACACTGTAGACTGGAGACTCTGAGGTCAGACACCATTTTCTACTTCTGTGCTCAGATTAATATGATGTGAACGTTGTGTTGACACTAAACTGCAGACATAAAGCTCATAGTATCTTATGTTAAGTCTGTTTTCTTCTTCTGTGGTTTAGTCTGTTGACTGTGGCAGAGCAATGTTGAGCTGCACATTTAACAAGAAAACCTTCATATAACAAGAAAAATCAACACTGGATTATTCACTGTGAACCTATGAAACTGTATTTAAACTATCAGACAATAACAAATATATTCAGTATTTTGTTTTTCCAACAGTTTCATGAAGGTATATGATGCTGATACTGACTGAAGAGTTTAAACTGAAGAAGCTTTGATTTGATGACTCCACTGTTCCTTAAAGAAACATTGTAGATGTCCTTTATTCACATTTCTCCGAAATTCATCCTGACATGTTGTCATCTTTAGAAACTTTGTGATCTTGAGTTGAATCTTAAATCTGTTTTTGTGGGTTTTTATTTGTGTTTGGCTGCACAACATGAGTTTGTATAGATGGAGCCACTGGTGGAGCTGCAGAGTTTAAGAGGTTACATCACTACGTCTTTATTGAAGCAGCAGCACGTTGTCATTGATATTAATGAGAGCTCTGTTTCACTATGTGTGTTTGACAGTTTTGAACCTGCATCCTGTTGGGTTCAGGTGTTTAAAGTTTACATTTTCTAAACTTCTACAGTCTGAACCTTCTTCAGCTCTGAACAGATTATTAAACACTGAATGATTTCAAGCAGGAACATTGTCTTCTAAACTTACATCATTTATTCTTTATTCAGATTGAGGGGCTGCAGTTTGTCAGAGATCAGCTGTGCTTCTCTGGCCTCAGCTCTGACGTCCAACCCCTCCCATCTGAGAGAGCTGGACCTGAGCTACAACAGCCTGCAGAATTCAGGAGTGAAGCTGCTGTGTGATCTGAAGGAGAGTCCACACTGTAGACTGGAGACTCTGAGGTCAGTAGAAGGTTGGAGTCAGTTCATGCTGGTTTCATTTCACTTTATTTCACTGTGTCCTTCAGTGAAACCTGCAGCGTAAACAGACTTGATGAACAAAGTGTCTGCAGGTCTGTGAGCTTCACTCCAACACGTTAACATGACAGCTGAAAGGAAGCTGGCTACGCTACACAGCCGCTCCACTTGTGGTCTGAACAGGACTGAAGTCCTGCTGGTCTTTATATCACTGACTGACAGCTGATGGAGGGAGTCACTGTAAACACTCATGTATCACTTTACTGTCTCTCTGTAGGTGTTGAGAGGATCAGCTGTGTCCTGATGATCCAGAGAGGTTGAAGCAGCACCATCAGCTGGTGGGTGGAGAGGCTCTGACTGGGCGGAGAGGAGAGCTTCATCCAGCAGTGACTGATGGACCAATCACAACAAGTGGAGATGACTGTCAGTGCTGCAGTCTGAACTGCTCTGAGATCAGCTCCACTGTCACACAGTGTCCAGTCCACCATCCAGCTCCATGTGTCGGGGCCCCGGGGTCGTAGTTCCACTGACTGCCCCCTGGATTTAACAAGAACAGAAACAAGTTCATCCAGTCCAAACATACATTTAGAAGTGTGCACAAAAAAACACAATAACACTAAAATCTTACTTCCTCTTTTCATACACTACAGTTAAACTTCAGCAGCTGTTTGTCACTTGTGTAGCTTCAGGGGACACAGTAGATGTCGCATGGACAGTTACAGTTTACACTGAGCATGTAAAAACATGGGGTTTGAACCATGAATTACCTTACTTACTAATTCATTTATTTATCAATCATCTACAGTATTTCATCCTAAAATGTTCAAACTTCATTGGCCAAATTCAGAAAGCATTCCTATAATTTTGGGGAAGGCAGGCTGAGCCCTCCGCTGGTCATACATTTCCAAATACACTAGATTCATCCTCAAGGGTCAACAGGCCTGCACCACATGGGGCCAGAGAGGAAGACAGGAGAGGTTGTGGGTTTATATAATTGGAGACCTAGCTACTACCGAGCTAATAGGATTAAATTTATCCTGAATAATAAGGAGATACTTGAATGTGGGGGAAATGTTTAGATTAATGTGTAAAATACACTAATGTTAAATGGGTTGCAAATCTTGTAGAGTTTATTTTTATTCTTTTTTTTCACCTTTTGTAAATGTTTGCACTGCTTGCACTTTGGGAAGCCACTTTAATAAATGGATTGCTCATATATGTTTTTGACCATGCCGTTGTTTTTATGTGTTGAGGAGTTTGACGTAGAACCCCGCGACAGTTGTGTTTTGTGTTTGATATTATGCAATGTTTTCTTCACAAAAAACAAACACACAAAAAAACATTGGTCAATACTTATCGCAAGTATCGCATATAGGAAATTGGTTGACTGGCTAACAAAGACAGACAAACCAGTAATAATAATAATAATAATAATAATAATAATAATTGGAGACCAGGGGCCAAATTCATGTACAACAGTATTATATTCACAGTCCATTCAACTCGGGTTACAGTATCTGAAAACAGAAGGCTTAGAAAACAACGGCAATTGGTCCAAGGCCCAACAACAGAAGGCAGAGAGGAGATGGATAAGGTTGTTCGATACCACTGACCCGAAGGTCTCAATGAGACATTTTAACTTACCTTACCAAACAGCTCCATCTGCTGGTGTGTGTGTCTCAGGACAGCCTGACTGATCCTCTGGGTTCAATGAATTAGTACAATGAATTTAGTGACTCTAAATTAAATGAAGAGGTTTCTTTCAGACCAATAGTCTATTTTATGTGTTTATGTGTGCATGTTTCTTCTTTGACTTTTAGTGTTTTTTAAGGATTGTGCCATTATTTATTTACATTAGGTGAACATCCAGGGAACGGCCATTGAGATGGTGACTTATAAGTACCTGGGAGTTCACCTGAACAATAATCTGGACTGGACTGATCACACTGCAGCAACCTATGAGAAAGGACAGAGCAGACTCCATCTGCTGAGGAAGCTCAGGTCCTTTGGGGTGCAGGGGGCACTCCTGAGGACTTTCTATGACTCTGTGGAGGCTTCAGCCATTTTCTATGGTGTAGTCTGCTGGAGCAGTAGCATCTCGGCAGCAGGCAGGAGGAGACTTGATGAACTTATCAAGAAGGCCAGCTCCATCCTGGGATGCCCTCTTGACCCAGTGCAGGTGGTGGGAGAGAGCAGGATGATGGATACGCGGTCATTGCTGCTGGTGAAGGAGTCCCACCCCCTGCAGGTCACCATCACAGCACCGGGCAGCTCCTTCAGTGATAGACAGTGATAGGGTCCCCATCCAGTTGAAAAGGTAACCTGTATGTGAGAACCCTAACCTCAGCGACCACACGGCTAACCCTACCCATGATGTAGGAGCTGATCATAACCCGTACAATCAAATCATCTCTCTTTGAAATATATCACCATTACAGCCACAAATCAATAACATAAATCCCCTCCCATCATACTTACGCTTACCTTAACCAGTCAACCCACCCCCCTACCCCCATCTTGTCTTTATTTCATGTCTTTTATTCTGTTTTCTGCTTTCATAGGAGACTATCAACATCAAGAGGAAAGAACGGATGACCTGTGCCGGTTCAACACCGTAGGATGTTGAGCAACTCGTCCCCTAACCCTAACCTGACACAAACCCCAACCTAACCCTAACCTCCTAGTCTAACCCTGACACGAACCCTATCTCTAACCCAGACCTGACACGAACCCCGACCTTCGTTCTTCATGTCCCACAAACACAGTATGTGTGTTTCCCATCGCAGAAAGATGAGGGCTGTAGAAATCATTGGCGCTGCAGACTGCCATGATGAACATGTTCTTTACAAGTGGTTGTGAACTTTTGACCACGACTGTAGCTGTTTATTACAGAAGTAATGCAGTTACAGTTTCAAGCAGTTTTCATCACAAACGCTGCCTCAAAGGCTTTTTGTTAAATTTACTGGTGATTTCATGGGCATGAAAATGAGCCCAAACTGATATCTACTGATTATCAGCCATCAGCAGCTTCAATCAAACTCCTCTGTATTAAACACATCAGTTGAGCTGTAATGTAAACAACTGACATTTTTCTTAGATTACAACATGCACACACACACACACACACACACACACACAGACACACACAGGCTGCCAAGGAGTGTTTCTCTCTTTCAGTCTGGCAGCAGATCAGACAGGAAGCAGACCTCTGGTTACTGGTTAACTCGGACGATGAAGCTCCGCTCACGTACGCACAACAAGCCGCTGACTGGAGTTTGAACCGCCGTCAAGTGAGGCACAAAAATACACACAATACACACACAGTACAGTCAGATTACACAACATACACACACAGTACAGTCAGACTGGCTGCTCTGATTAATCTTCGGTTGTCACTGCGCTAAAGTTCACTCTGCTGCCACTTTAATGCAACATTTATAATAAAGTTCACATGTCCGAGCGGAGAGGATTCAGGTGATGGTTTCTTTTTTCTTCTCCTGTCTGTAAAATTAACTTTCAACACCTCAGAGAGAGACTGACGTGCTCGTTGTCATTCGGAGAGAATATGGTACGTCTGGAAAATATGTTTCTTTTAACCTGTTTATGTCACTAATGTCAAAAATACATTAATTAAAAATATGGTTGTAGGTGACGTATTAGTGAGGCCCACAGCATTGTAACTCGAACCCTCGGCTGGGCTCATTTATAGGTTATACAGTTCGAGATCAAACCAGTAAATGTGTCGTAAAACCAAAAATAGAAGCAAAAAGAGGCTTAAAAACTCAGTATGGCCAATGGAAACTGCAGTTCTGTTTTCCACTGAGTTAAACAGAAGTCATAGAGCGGGCGTCCATCCACCAGCCTGACCTCGACGTGACAGCAACAAGCTGAACTTACCAAAAATAACTCCCCCCTCTGTGACCCTCTGTTTCTGGAAAACCACACTGTTTACACTGGAACCAGGCTGCAGCAGATCCTGATTGATTAGTGGGGGTGTCACCGTCCTCAGGCACAGCTTCTTTCATCTCGCGGCAGGAAGCTGGTCGCTGCAGAGCCTCACGTATGAACTTGTTCTTTGGAAACAAAGGTCGGAGAGCGAGCAGCGATGATGGGCACGATGTGACTCGCCTGAACCAGCTGCATCCACATAACGACTGATATACTCCATCTTATTAAGTATTTTATTATCAGACACAGAGAGGTCCTTGAACGCATCGGGGGGTCAGATGACACCACGGGCTGACAATATTTACATTAAAGGAGCAATCTGTGGTTTTGTTTTCATGACTGAATAAACAAACTGACCTTAAAGGACAAAACAGTTTATACTGTTTTACTTTGTTTATATGTGGCGGACCCTGCCACCTTTCTAGCTTCCAACAGTGTCCTGGGACCTCATTTTCCTCTGAGAACAGCTGGTTTATCCACTTATGGTGAAACTTTTGTATTATTGCCTCATTAATTTTGTAAATATTAAAATTCTGACTTTGAATTTCTTCTCTTTCATTATTTTTTCAGCTGTTTGATTATTCTGTAAGATATTTGACAATACCAAAAGTTTAAAAGCTCAAACCAAATATTGTTTTATATTAAGTAAATATATTTTAACTTGATAAAATACTTTTTTAAGCACAATAAGTCAGTAATTGAAAGTTAATTGATTTCTGTAGCCACATGAAAATTACACCAACAAACCACATGTTCTGTAAAATAAAAAAAAAATAAAAAAATGTATATATATAGAAGTATTGTATAATTTATTATTGGTGTTGTTATCATTATTGTAATCATTATTTCAATTAATATTATTGTTGTTATTATTTGTATTGTTCTTATTATTTATTAATATTATTAGTTATAGTGGTAATAGTAGTAGAATTATGTTAATATTATTATTATTGTTGTTATTGTTATTATTATTATTGCTATCATTTCTGTTACTATTTTCTTCTTCTTCTTCTTCTTCTTCTTCTTCTTCTTCTTCTTCTTCTTCTTCTTATTATTATTATTATTATTATTAAAAGTAGCAATAGTAGTAAAATTCTATGAATATTAATAGGATTATTGTGTCTTAATATTAACATTATTATTGTTTTTCTTATTATTATTATTATTATTGTTGTTGTTGTTGTTGTTGTTGCTATCATCACCGTTGTTACCACCATCACCATCCTGTGCGGGCTCTCCCTCCTATCAGCTGCTCAGTGTTTTCCTGGCGCGTGCTCAACTTCACGTTCACTGTTTACTTCCTCGCGGGCAGCACCGAGGGAGCACGAGGGCTACATGCGCCTCGCGGAGTCCTCAATGGCGGCGGGCACGCCCAGCGCGCGGGCACGTAGCAGAGCGGAGGGACTCGAGCTCGTGCTGTGTTTTGCTTTACAGCTGATCGATATATTGATCCGTGTATCGATCAGTTTGAATGGCGGCGTGTTCAAAGCTTTGCAGATCATTATGGGCTCGAGCTCGTTTTTCTACAAAGTCACGTGGACGTATACATAAGCAACGTGTGACGTCATGATATAGGTTAGAGCAGAAGTGGGTCAGAGTGAAGCTCCTCGGGGCGAAACGTCACATCCGACACGTCTCACTTCTGTCCTCGCGCACTCAGCCTCACCGCGCAGCAGCAGGTCGGTGACCGGAAGAGCGCCTTCAAAATAAAAGCCAGGCTCTACAATGAGATGAATGGTTGGTTTGATTAATGCAGAGGGGTCTAATAAAGTCCTCAAACCTTTATTTATGTCATGTAACTGATTGTTTAGTTCATTTTTAACTGTTCATAATAATGATAATATGTTGTATCGTAGACAACTGGACTCGTTTCAGTTCCTTGAAGACATTTCTGATGGGTTCTGATGACCCCCAGCTTGTGCTCCAGTGGGTGATGAGAGTCGAACAGAAAGTATTGATCTGTGTGTAGGTTTTCTGTACACCTCAAGGCTTCTGTCTTCTTATTGTATGTTTGCCTTTGTGTTTTGTATGTGTCATATCAGCTACCGGACGTGTACGTTTCCCTCAGGATCAATAGTAATAATAATAATAATAATAATAACAGCAAAATGACTTTATTGACTTGGAAAATTATCTTTTAAATCGACGAACATTGGGACATACGCAGTGGCGGTCCTGGCTTGCAGGATGCTTCAGCTTCAGCGCCCCGGTATCGGTCATGAGAGTCAGGTAATTATCGGTCATCGTATCGGCTGAAAAAAATCCATATCGCGCACATCTACTAAATAGTATGGTGGTGTCTGACTGCGGGGCATGGCCTTTATTTTGAAGTGGATAACAGGAAGTAGTACGCCTCCACACTCGCGGGCTTGACGGTGTTTGAGGCTCATTAAGCGGCTCGATGTCAACGTGCGCTCAGACACGCAGGATGATCAGAGGCAGCTGCTGTTCAGCCTGAGCTGGTGACTTTCAGCCAAACACTCTTCAAAGTTTTCCTCCTCACAAACTTGACACATGAAATTGTTCCTCTGTTCGGGAACTTTGAGCCGGTGACAGTCTGAATCCAGTCCAGCGAGCCGCCCCGCAACAAACCGTGAACATGCCCATCATCGAGCACCTGTCGGACGCGGACGTGGAGCGTTTGGCGCTGGAGCGCGTCGTCCCGGCGCTGCTGTCCGACGGCTTCTGCTTCGTGGACGGGCTCCTCGGGGCGCTGGCCGGGGACGTCGTGCTGGACCAGGTGAAGGAGATGCACCGCTCCGGAGCGCTGCAGGACGGCCGGCTGGCGGGCTCCGTCCCCGGCGTCCACCGGAGGAGCATCCGCGGGGATAAGACCGCCTGGGTGAGCGGCTCGGAGCGCGGCTGCGAGGCCGTCAGCTTCCTGCTCAACCTGATCGATAAGCTGATCTCCGTGTGCGCCAGCCGGCTGGGAGGCAAAGCCATCCGGGAGAGGTCCAAGGTGAGATGTGATGAAGTGTGGCTGAAGCAAGAACTGACAGTTAAGATCCGTTTAAAGGTGCATTATGTAGATTTTTAATTCAGAATTTAAATCAGAATCGGCTTTATTGTGCACAAACAGGCTGCTGACTCCAGTTAAGTTTGCTCTCACTGTGCAGGGATTATGTTTTAAACATTGAATTAAAAAATAAATTAAAAAAATGAAATATTAAGACTAATATAAGAACAAGAAATTAATAGTGCATGCTTCAATCACTGTTCTGGGACCTTATTTTCCTCTGAGAACAGCTTGTTTGTTCACGTATGGAGTCAGTTTGTGTTATTACCTCGTTAATATTGTGAATATTCTTCTTTAAAACTACGTAATGCACCTTTTGCACCTGCATGTTTTTGCAGTTATGGCAACAGTAAGTGATGATGGAGACTTCAAGAGTTTGGATTTCAGGTTTAGGTGCATTGAAAGTGTTTGAAATGTTCTCTCAAACATCTTTAAATACTTGTTTAATTTCTTAATGTTTAGATTAGAAATGTTTCAGACGTCCCTGCAGCCGCAGAGGAGTAAAGCTGCTCGGCCAATAAACACAAAATCAGTCGCAGGAGGAAGTTTATTAAGCAAAGTTCAAAGATTTTAAACTGAGTTGCGCGTGTTGCTAAGCTAACGGGCTGATATGAGCAGCATCTGGGCGTTTTTCTCACGTTTTTACTGACTGTTGGCTGTTTTTTTTCACTGCAATATATAAATACACGAGTCAAGAAGAAGGAGAAGTCCAAACTTGACTTTCTTTGTTAATTTATTCTACAAAAAAATGGGGAAAAAAAGCTTTTTTACAACATTTACAAACGTTCCCAAAAGTTTTACCAATAGTGGAAAAAATTCAATAAACTGTTTAAAATGTAATTTAATGAATTTAAAGTTTTTTTTTTTAAGGATCTATTTTCTGCAAACAGTTTATTATGGTGATTTTTAAAGGAGCAGTCTGTAGTTTAGGAGTAGAAATGTTAATGAGCAGAGAAAGATCTTCACTGGCTGATTTTAACTAAATAAACAAACTATTTGTTTTCATGACTGAATAAACAAACTGACCTTAAAGGAAAACAGTTTATACTGTTTTACTTTGTTTATATGTGGCGGACCCTGCCACCTTTCTAGCTTCCAACAGTGTCCTGGGACCTTATTTTCCTCTGAGAACAGCTGGTTTATTCACTGATGGACAAAAAGTTTGAATTTCTACATCGTGCTCCTTTAATGTTTAATGATCAGTCAGGAAGACGGGATCCAACGGTTGGACTTTTAAAAGTTTTGAACTAAGCTGATAATTTGTAGGTTAATTAAATGTTTGACTTTGTTTGACTGCAGGATCTTAATTAACCCTTTCACTTTTTTTCTGCCTACATACTTATATTTATATAAAATCTGCTGTTTTAATTAAACTATTCAATGTAAACTGCATCGTAGTTGCACTTAAAACAGACTAATAAATAATAAGGTGTGATCTGAAGTCATCCTCTTTGCCCTCCTACATATCAGGACTCACCTCCAGCTTAAAGCACTCTGCCAGAAATCTGTTTTATATGACTCAGATTTTAAACTTGATGTAAGAATGTAAAAATAGATTGTACATGAATTTTATGTCATCGACTACCGCAACTCCCTGTAGACGCGTCTCTCTCAAAAGTCCTCCAACTAAGCGTCTTTACATTGTTCACCCGTGTCTTTTAGATTTATTTTTTAAAATGAATTTAATCATTTTTAAGGCTCCAACTTAAATGGCTTTCAGATATCTGTATTCATGAAAGGGTTCATCTCAACCTGCTCGTACCGACTTAACTTTAGTTATCAACATGGTCGTAAAACAATGAAATGCTTAATTTATGATTACAGCCATAAACACATGATATAAGGAGCTTTAACAGGGGGAAGTAAACAACACTGAGATCCCAAAGCAGTTGTGTTACAGTAAAATAAACCCAGAAACAGAAATATGAAGGTAAATGCAGGTTTATTGTAGCTTGTGGCTTGAATCTGAATATGGAAACGTCGAGTGCCTTCACATGAAAACCAAACCTTCTGGAACAAAACCTCCAAACAACGTGTCGACGTGACTTCACGCAGAGTGAAAAGCTCCCCGGTCACAGATGAAGTTCTGATTGTCAGATATTTGTTTTAGTTATTTTCTAAAGCTTGAATGGAAACATTTGCTGCTTCAAGCTGCTCAAAGTATTTTTGTGTTTTGGACTTTTGATCAGACAAATAAAAACATCTGAACTTCACTTCTTACCTGCATTTTTTCAATATTTTCTAACGTTTCAGTGCCTCCGTGCCCGCGGCAGCAATGTTATGCGATATCTCAAAAATGCCTTGAGGGAAAATATTTGAATTTTTTGCCATTGATGCCATAATTAGGATAACATTTTAAATATATCTGATAGGAGACACTGATTAAAATATTAGATTTGATATCCAAAAGGAGGTTAAATTCACTGTGACATCGTAATATTCTTTTAAAAAATGCTCCAGCCGTTATTCGACGCCGTAGCTCAGGATCAGTAACTTGACCGGCGTGCGGAGGCGCACAGCTGCCAGACGGTAATTTGAGTACAGACAAAAGAAAAACTGAGTGATGGAGAGAAAATGAAAATAGTTGTGAGCTCTGGTTTTATATTTTCTTTTAAGTCACATTTTAGTAATTTGCTTGTTAGTATAAGTTTCTAAAATCAGCTTCATGATGTTAAAGTGGGCTCACCTTTTCATAGATATCATTGTGCGTGTTTCTGTCGCTGTGGCGGCTTCGTTTTGATTGTAGATTAATTTAGTTCAGTAATATGTTTCCGTGCAAAAACAAGTAATTTTTAGGAAATAGAAAATACAAAAAGCTGCTTATTAGAGCAACAAGTCGTGAAGAAGAGAGTACAGCTTCACCAATCAGGAGCACGACCCGCAGCGGGCTGGTTTTACAGTTAGTCTTTGCATTAAAACGTGACTCGTTCATTTTACATGTTTATTTTTTATATGTTGCTTAAATTTGTTGTTTATTTGCTCAAAGTTCGGTGACTAGTTTTATCGCACACACACACAGACACACACACACACCTGTTCATGTGTGACAGCTCATAAAGACATGCAGATGTAGCAGTGAACATTCTCACGTACGCAACTATTCACTTCCTCACTCCTCCTCAGCACACACTCATGCTCGCTCGCTCACTCACATACACACACCCAATATGATATCCATAACACACACATGCACACACACACACACACACACACACACACACACACGCACACACACACACAAGCACACACACTCACTCATTCAGCATGTCCGTCCTGTCTTCACGTGCAGCAGTAAACACAGAGTCCTTATCTCCACGTGTGTCCGTGTGTTATCTGATGCAACTTCTTAAGAAAACAGGTCAACCCAGTTACAATAGGAACACACACACACACACACACACACACACACACACACACACACACACACACACACACACACACACACAGATTTATGTGGAGATGCTGCAGGAAAATAAACAGCAAAGATCAGCAGGATTATAAACTTTCATCTTTCAGGTTTTTGTTCTTAAAACTTTTAAGATTCAAGAAACTGTAGTTGTAGTATCTAAGCTACACAACCCCCCAAAAACACTTTACAAACGAAGTAAGAGATAATAGTCACAGAAATGAATTCTTCGTGGAGGAGTGTTGAAGATGAGTTCAGCCGTCTCACAGCTGCTCTGTCGTCCGGTCGTACGGCAGCAGATACTTGCGTTGAGCAGTAGCTTGCTCTCTGTGCACCACTCCTCAAGATTGTTGATTTCCTCCCGATAATGGCTCTCATTGTTGTTTGTAGTGCAGCCGGTGGGGAGGATCCGGTAGCTGTTCTTATTCTTAAGGGGTGTGAAAACTGAGTGGACAGCAGTGGACATGACATCCTCTGTGGATCTTTTGGTTCTGGAAGCATACTGCTGAGGGTCCAGGCTGGCAGGGATGTTGTCTTCGATGTGCTGGAGAACCAGTTTCTTTTCTACTGGGTTAAGTTGTTAGAGTTGAGAGTGAGCTGTTAAAAATGTCAACTTTAAATCAATTAGCTGACTGGCACATTGGTCAGGGATGTTATCAGGTCCTGCAGCTTTACTCCTTTCCACTCTCGGCAGGATTTTTCTCACATCTGCTGTGGTTACTGAGGTCGGTCCTCTGGAGGCGGAGCATTTTGAGCATTTTGAGCATTTTGAGCATTTTTTCTAACACAAACAAAGAATTTATTCATGGAAAAAAATCGACAGATGAAACAATGTATGAGTTTCGCCACAAATAAACTTTAATCTTGACGGACATGACTGGGAAGGTTTTCTTTGCTACCAGTATGGACCAGAGGAATAATTACAGTGAAGGATTACAAAAAACCTCTCATTTGGGCTGTAGTGTTGTGCTCAAGCCCAGTGTTATGTTTTTCAATCAGCTTCATGTAGTGACTGTAGTGAATGCTGAGCTGAACCAGCAGGGACCAGAGGAATAATTACAGCCAAAGATGAAATTACTTCATATCTGTTGGGCTGTTTTTACTGATACTTGGAGCTAAAATAACAGTGTTAGACTTGATATCCTGTCAGATTCTTTAAACACTCAGATTGTTTTTTTTATCAGAATCCAGAGTGTAACTTTGGCTTTAGTCCTTTTAGTTTGGGAACCGCCGTGTTGTGTCGAAGTTGATTGGAGTGGATCCAGGCGGAGCTGCAGGCAGACTTCAGCCTCACGCTCCACACGTAGCTCTGCCATTAAACCGTCAGCAGACTGGAAACCTGCCAAACAACTGCACAGACTCCCCACACTCCTCCTCTCCCTCCCTCCTTCCTCCTCTCTACTAGGAGATAAGATAAAGCTGAATTGAAAACAGCTCTCCGAGGCGTTTTGTTTTGAATCCTTTTTTTCCCCACAGTGTATCATTTCCTCTCCACCCAGCCCTGCTGTGTTTCTCCGCATAGCTTCACTCCATAGCAGTGCAGCTGCATGATGATGATGATGTGTGTGTGTGTGTGTGTGTGTGTCTGTGTCTGTGTCTGTGTCTGTGTCTGTGTGTGTGTGTGTGTGTGTGTGTGTGTGTGTGTGTGTGTGTGTGTGTACGTGCTTTATTGCAGCATGTAAACAGTCTTTCGTGATTGGCCTGTTTCCCCTCTTTATCAGCGTGGAGGTTTGTCGTCATTGGCAGGCGAGGTAACCCTACGTGCAGCTCCGAAGTCCCTCGCATGCATGCATGTTGCCGGGGGCTTGACTCCCCACGTCACCAACTAACCCTTTCACATTTAAGGAAGGCAGGACTGGTCCGTTCCTTTTGCACACGATGCACGTGTAAACACAAACGCTGACGTCAGTCGGGCTACTACAGGTGTGTTGTTGTTGATGTTGTGTTCAGGGACCCGTGGCTTTGATGAGGGTTCATGCACGTCATGACCGTCCTGTATAAAGTGGTGTGTGTGTTGATTGTGGCAAAGAAAACGAAGGGATCTGGAGTTTAGATTTCATGGAGCGTGTGGAGGTGTCAAGGTCCTCGCACGCATTTGTTTCACAATAACAAGTGTTTGACGATAAAAGCCCTCAAGAGAAAGGAGGTGTTATTGGTCACTATTGTAAATGTGACGTGCTTTACTGTATTTGTCTCTTTAATGAACATTTATACGTGCGTCACAATAAAAGCATAAGATAAGGAGGAAGGAGGTGTGCGTGCCGTGTGGATGTAAAAGACGATGCAGTTTTGTGTAAATCAGCATTTTATAGCTTCATGTTGCTTCAAGAAAAATACTTTCTTCCATTTGACGAGATCATTGATTGATCTTTTCTGCTCCGTGTTTTTATTGTAACATATAAAGTTGACCAATAACTTAAATTTTAACATACAAAAAACACAAAAGAACAACTAAATTGCTGCACATAAAACACAAAAATGTACTAAGTCAACACACAAAAACACAGAAAACAACTATACAAAGGCTCAACCTCCCATCTCATAAAAGACTTCTTATTATTTATTGTCAGTGTCAATGATAATTTCTATAAACGAAGTTGGAGGTGGAGGTCATGTGTCAGATTATTTATGATTGTACATTTTATTTTTATACTGGTTTGTACTTTTGAATAAATATGTATACTTCTGAATCTAAAATACGCTTTAAATGTAATGAAATACTCAAAAGTTGCTGTACTTTTGAAAGTTTTTGAGTTTTTTTAATATCTCAAACAAAAACATGTCTCAGACTCAGTGAAGCTCTGATGAAGTTTTGGTATATTTTATTGTGGAAAATCATCTTTTCTAATCAAAATAATAAAAAACATGATATACTGTAGTCGAATCCTCTTAACATTTATAAATGTTTATATGATTATATAAGAAAACTGTAATTAAAATGTTCAGTTTCAGCCTGATGAGCAACAACATCTTTATACCTGCGCCCTCAGGCTGCAACAACCAATCAGAAAAGGAATAAAATCTTACTTCATACACCTGAAACAATAACACAAAAGACTCTAAAATAGTTGATTGATATGAAGCTGCAGCAGTGAAATGACCTTTAGTAACCCCACAGTCGTGGTGTGTGTTCGCGGCAGAGGATCAGCTGTTGGTTTTTCCTGAAGGGAATCCACACTTGTAGCCGTGTTGATGTTGACACAGTCTCATGTCTGATAATCGTCTGCCGCTCTCTGTTTATCAGCCGCTTCCTGTTCGGGTCAACAGGTCCCGGCGCTGCAGGGAAACTCAACCCCCCCCGGTCCTGTCTGGAAACCCACAATACTCCACATGGTTTTCACTGTGAAGTTTTCAGAGTTCAGTCTCGTACGTTTTCAGTCATTGTTGTTCTGTGAGCGCAGTTTGAAATATATTTTTACACTTGAAACTTTTCCTCGACCTCATTTCAGTAATATCAGTATCCTCAATCAATCAATCAATCAATCAAAGTATATTTATGTAGCACCTTTCAAACAAATCAAAGTGTAGTTCAAAGTGCTTTTGAAAAACATGGAATATTAAGAAAACAAAACAAACAACTGTTTAAATTAAGTGGTTAAAAAAAGAGAATAAAAGATAAAAACAAGCAGTAAAAATAACAATAAAGATAAAATTTGCGTCTTTTTGAACCAGGCAAAACTTTGTCGGGTGCAGATCCGGACCCTCCGGAGGAATACAGAGAGAGCTCAGAGATGACTTTTCTAACTTCTGGGATTAAAAAGTGGATTTATCTTCACTCCTGTTGATCAGCCTGACTGCAGCAGTGATCCGGAGGCGACCTCCACTGTCGGGTGTTTCTGTTCTGTAATGTCGGCTGCTGACTGGAGCTGGAGGGGAAATGTACTTTACTTCATGAACATTCAGAGGAAACTTCAGAGGAAAAGTGTGGCTGATTCATTTTCTCACACTCTCCCAACAACACACACACGCACACGCACACACACACACACACACATGCACAAGTCATGAAAACATGAGCACCCATGAATGCAGTTTGTGTACGTGCAGCTGAAGCCGTCGGCACAAAACCACAACACACACCCCCTGATGTACAAAAGATGTATTGGCAAATCACACACACACGCACACACGTAGAGGAAGTTTCTGTAATCCTTTCTGTCAACATCACTTCTCTTGAATCAGCATGTCAGATCACGCAGCGACATTTAATTAATTTTAACCACAACTTTCTTTCTCATGAACAGTGTTGATGAGCGCCGACGTTAACGGGTCATTTATCTACTTTTTAACCTTTTGGTGTAATTTGTTGTCGCGTTGTTGCGTCTTCTCCTCTGCTGAGCTCATTTTATTTAGAAAAACTTTTGTCTGTTAGTGAATGAAGAGAGACAGATAATTTATTGATCCCGTTTGAATTGTGTCATGAATCACACATGTCTAAATATCAGACTGTGAAAAAACGTCATTATAAAGACGACACAGTTAGCGACGTCGTCTCGTTGAACGCTCACCAAAACCCTGTACCTAATTTTAATTAGATGCATAAAAGTGATGTTGAAACTTTTGGTTTTGCATGTTTGTGTTTTAATTAGAGCTGCAACGATTATTTGATTAGTTGTCAAATATAAAATTAATCTCCAACTATTTTTATAATCAATTAAAGTTTTCTGATTCTAGTTTCTTAAATGTGAATATTTTCTGGTTTCTTTCCTCCTCTGTGAGCGTGTTTGAGGACGTCATCTCGGGACATTTCTCACCATTTTCTGACATTTTATGGATCAAACACCTGACTGATTAATCGAGAAAATAACTGACAGATTAATAATTGTTGCAAACTGAGGTCTGATGGAAACTGTGTTGTCTGTGTGTCTCTCTAGGCCATGGTGGCGTGTTACCCAGGAGACGGGGCAGGTTACGTCAAACACGTGGACAACCCGAACCGCGACGGACGCTGCATCACCTGCATCTACTACCTCAACAAGAACTGGAACGCCAAGGTGCGTTCAGGGACCTCTGTCTTCTGTTTTTGACCTCTGACCTTTGATCTCTTCACAATCAGTAGTGTGTAGACTGTGAGACACAACAGACGTAAAATAAGAGAAAATAATGTGTTTATTTCAAAGTTTGACACTAATGTCCAGACGTGTGAGCAGAACAGGTCATCTTTGTGAAACAATCACACTCATGTCGTCCTTCACGCTCCAGTCAGCTGATCTTTGTTGTTGTTGTTGTCGATCAGGAGCACGGCGGCATCCTCAGGATCTTTCCCGAGGGGAAATCCTACGTGGCCGACATCGAGCCGCTGTTCGACCGGCTGCTCTTCTTCTGGTCCGACCGCAGGAACCCACATGAGGTGCAGCCCTCCTACGCCACCAGGTAACCAAGCAACCAATCAATCAGCCAATCAGCCAATCAATCAGTGATCCTGACAGCTTTGTTCAGTTGATGCTGAGGGAAGAAAGCTTAGAGGTATCCGCATCCTGCATTTTTATTGATAAATGAGTTTATCTCACAAATCTTGGATACCGATGTAAATATTTTAAACCTGACTGGAACATTTCTCGTCTCTATGGAAGTGTGTCGACTTGATTATAAAATAAAACCTTTACGTCTTTAAAACAAGATCTTATTTATTAGAATTTAGTTTGAAAAATGCAACTGGATCTTCATTTAAGTAACAACAACAGTATCGTGGTCCAACACATCTTGTTTTAGGAGTTCGTCGTGTTTGTTTTCCAGCTGTTAGAGAAATGTTGAGTAAAAACCGCAATATTTTTCCCTTTTGAATTCAGTGGAGGGAAAGACGGACGTCTCCCACAGGGGTAATGCTAAACTGAAATGATGAATTATAATATTATTTTGCTTCCATAACATGTCGTCTGTCAGACTTGTGCAAAGAAAATGTCCAAAATACACATTTATGTGTTTATTTAAGTTCTGGAAATAAATTAATTTATGGATTTAAACATGAAATATCTGGAAAAAAACAAAACAAAGTTGATTTATAAAGTTATATATGATTTCTAGCATCGTTTGGCCAGAGAAAATCTGATATTGTGACGCAGCCACATTTTATCCCTAAAAACATGGAGAAAATTGATTTTTATTTATGTCTGTTGTGTTTTCTGATTTATGGAGTGATTTAAAGAGATATCCAAACTTCTCTCTGTAAAAACCTTTGACTCAAACACGTCAACAACGTGAAACAAGAAGTCAGAACCTGCCTTCATCCAGCGTTCACGTTCGTGCTCGTGTTTCTGCAAATTTAAACATAAAATATAAATAATAAACAATTGTATTTATTTAAGCTGGAGAATCATCTCAGAAAGTCCCTTCACAGGATTTAAAGTTTTTAGTCTCAAGTTCTGTTTTTACGGTTTATGTGATACAGCAGAATAAAATGTATAACTATATCTCGATTTTAAATATAAAAAAACTTAACGTAAACTGAAAACTGCTGTCAGTTTATGTTCAGGCAGTGAGGACAAACACTTCACGGGTAATTGGCGCCATCTGCTGTCACGAATGTGTAAAAACAAATAAGAATCTCTTAAATTCTCTGTCGATGTTTTTATTTACATCTTTATTAGATTCCTTATTTGTGTCGACATGTTACTGAATGTTTTTAATAACGTAGCTGTGGTTTGTGTTTCAGGTACGCCATCACTGTTTGGTATTTTGACTCTGCAGAGAGAGCCGAGGCAAAGAGACGCTTCAGAGACCTGACAGGTAAACACAAACAAACAAACAAACAAACACACACACACACACAGTGGGAACCATTAGAGGTCGTTGATTTTAATTAATTTTCATTGAATCACATTCAACAAACCCTCAGACACATATTTTTATTATATTTACGTACACATCTCTGTAAAATGTTCTGAGGTCCGCAGAATATTAAATGGTACCGAGATGAATGAATCCAAACGTAGCTGTCATATTTTACTGACGGGTCAGAACAAGTTTACATTCAGAACTCAACAGCCAATCAGACGGCAGTAAAGTCAGCCGACATAAAGAGCGAGTTCATTTACAGCCTGTTTTCATTTAAGCAGCAGAAAAGTTGCTTACAGCTCTCTCGCTCGGCCTCCCCACTCTCTCCTCTCTCTCTCTCCTCCTCCTCCTGCTCCCCCTCCCCACTCTCTCTCTCCTCCTTGACCTCACCCCTTCTTCTCACTCACCTCCTTCTGCTCTCTCTCCCCCTCCCCACTCTCTCCTCCTCCTTGCTCTCACTCTCTCCCTCTCTCTCTCCCACTCTCCTCCTCCTTGCCATCGCCCTCCCTCCTCACCCCTTCTTCTCACTCTTTCCCTCCCCTTCTTCTCTCTCACCTCCTTCTGCTCTCTCTCGCCCCTTCTTCTCACTCTTTCCCTCCCCTTCTCACTCACCTCCTTCTGCTCTCTCTCTCCTTCTCCCTCCTCCTCCTTGCTCTCCCTCTCTCCTCTCTCTCTCCCACTCCTCCTCCTCGCCCTCTCCCCTTCTTCTCACTCTTTCCCTCCTCCTCGCCCTCTCCCCTTCTTCTCACTCTTTCCCTCCCCCTCCCTCCTCGCCCCGTCTTCTCACTCACCTCCTTCTGCTCTCTCTCTCCTTCTCCCTCCTCCTCCTTGCTCTCCTCTCTCTCCTTCTCCCTCCTCCTCCTTGCTCTCCCTCTCTCCTCTCTCTCTCTCTCCCTCCTCCTCCTCGCCCTCACCCCTTCTTCTCACTCTTCCCCTCCCCTTCTTCTCACTCACCTCCTTCTGCTCTCTCTCTCCTCCTCCTTGCTCCTGCCCTCTCTCCTCCTCGCCCTCGCCCTCCCTCCTCAACCCTTCTTCTCTCTCCTCCTCCTTGCACCCACTCTCCTCTCTCCTCCTCCTTTCTCTCTCTCCCTCCTCCTCCTCGCCCTCACCCCTTCTTCTCACTCTTTCCCTCCCCTTCTCACTCACCTCCTTCTGCTCCCCCTCTCGCCCTCCCCACTCTCCTCTCTCCTCCTGCTCTCTCTCCTCCTCCTTGCTCTCCCTCTCTCTCTCGCCCTCCTCCTCCTTGCACCCACTCTCCTCTCTCCTCCTGCTCTCTCTCCCACTCCTCCTCCTCGCCCTCACCCCTTCTTCTCACTCTTTCCCTCCCCTTCTCACTCACCTCCTTCTGCTCTCTCTCTCCCCCTCTCGCCCTCCCCACTCTCCTCTCTCCTCCTCCTCCTTGCTCTCCCTCTCTCTCTCGCCCTCCTCCTCCTTGCACCCACTCTCCTCTCTCCTCCTGCTCTCTCTCCCACTCCTCCTCCTCGCCCTCTCCCCACTCTTTCCCTCTCTCTCCCTCCTCGCCCCTTCTTCTCACTCTTTCCCTCCCCTTCTTCTGCTCTCTCTCTCCTCCTCCTTGCTCCCACTCTCCTCTCTCCTCCTGCTCTCTCTCCTCCTTGCCCTCGCCCTCCCTCCTCAACCCTTCTTCTCTCTTTCCCTCCCCTTCTTCTCTCTCCTCCTCCTTGCACCCACTCTCCTCTCTCCTCCTCCTCCTCCTTCTCACTCTTTCCCTCCCCTTCTCACTCACCTCCTTCTGCTCTCTCTCTCCCCCTCTCGCCCTCCCCACTCTCCTCTCTCCTCCTGCTCTCTCTCTCCTTCTCCCTCCTCCTCCTCCTCGCACCCACTCTCCTCTCTCCTCCTGCTCTCTCCCACTCCTCCTCCTCGCCCTCTCCCCTTCTTCTCACTCTTTCCCTCCCCCTCCCTCCTCGCCCCGTCTTCTCACTCACCTCCTTCTGCTCTCTCTCTCCTTCTCCCTCCTCCTCCTTGCTCTCCCTCTCTCCTCTCTCTCTCCCACTCCTCCTCCTCGCCCTCTCCCCTTCTTCTCACTCTTTCCCTCCCCCTCCCTCCTCGCCCCTTCTTCTCACTCACCTCCTTCTGCTCTCTCTCTCCTCCTCCTTGCTCTCTCTCTCCCTCCTCCTCCTCGCCCCTTCTTCTCACTCTTTCCCTCCCCTTCTTCTCACTCACCTTCTTCTGCTCTCTCTCTCCTCCTCCTTGCTCCCACTCTCCTCTCTCCTCCTGCTCTCTCCTCCTCCTTGCTCTCCCTCTCTCGCCCTCCTCGCCCTCGCCCTCCCTCCTCACCCCTTCTTCTCTCTTTCCCTCCCCTTCTTCTCACTCACCTCCTTCTGCTCTCTCTCCTCCTCCTTGCTCCCACTCTCCTCTCTCCTCCTGCTCTCTCTCCTTCTCTCTCCTCCTCCTTCTGCTCTCTCTCCTCCTCCTTGCTCCCACTCTCCTCTCTCCTCCTGCTCTCTCTCCTTCTCTCTCCTCCTCCTTCTGCTCTCTCTCCCACTCCTCCTCCTCGCCCTCTCCCCTTCTTCTCACTCTTTCCCTCCCCCTCCCTCCTCACCCCTTCTCTCTCTCCATCTCTTCTGTGTTTTAATGTGCTCTTCTTCTTCTGTGTTTTAATGTGCTCTTCTTCTTCTGTGTCTCAGCTCAGCAGAAGGGCAGCAGCTCCAGCTGATTGTGAGGAAACGTCGCCCCCTGGTGTTGGACAGCCTGACCTGCAGGATTCCCTCCGCCTCTGAAAGCTTCTGGAAAAGCTGAAAGAAAAGAAAAGAAAAAAAAAAAGACTTTTCACTGTGTGCTGGAGAGAACGACCTGCCTGCTGCGAGCGCCGCGCTCACCTCACGAGTGATGCGTTCAGGTGACCCGCCGCTGCTCTGGACTTTTCCTGCTTCACGTGATGTTTGTGCAATAATCTCTGCCGAGAGCAAAAAACGTGGACTGCACCTTAAAAGCTTCGCCGTTAGAGATGGAAGAGAGATGGAAAACAGAGTTTGAGTTTACAGACATGATGCGTTATCACAGGAGTGTTGTAGAGAGACGTACCTGCGTTTATGTTTGCATTTCACTTTGCACCAATATGAAAACTTTGTTTCTTTGTTTTTTTTTTAGTAAATGATGCAGAAAAAGATGTTTGGGGTAAATTTATAATGATTGAAATCCCCAGAAAGTTTACTGTTTATAGTGCACTGATGTCATTTTTGAGAATAAAGTTTATTGTGAAACTGTAAAAATAAGAAATAAGAGGCTGTTCAGACCTGGTATCAACAGCACAGCACGTGTCCTGGACCACATCAGAGGATCGCCCACTCAGCTGACGTCCTCTGTGAAACAAGAAGAAGAAGCAACAACAGCCAGATTGGATTACACACTGTCTGTTTCAACGTCACCAGACTCCCTTAACAAAATGTGTAATTTTAAGAGTTTAGTTTCATGAGGAGAAACTTAACAAACTTTGTGAAGCGGCTTCAACAAATTCTGAATCATTGGTGCCTTCTTGTCAATTCAGCATTAAATCAAAACATGAAGTTGTTTGTTTCCTTGTTAGAAGTGTCAGTTTGTACCAGCCTCTCTGCCGTCTTACCTGCCAACATTTAGCAGCTGTTTGAACACTTGTTTCAATCCATTTCACCACTCAATTTATGAAAGAAGACCTTTTTTTTTTTACAAATATTAATATAGTAACCAATACATGCTACTTCTTGGAGAAAGTCACCAGACTCCCTTTAAAAAACACTCAATTTAGTGAGTTTTTGAGTTAGAGGAAACTTTATAAACGTTGTGAGACACTGCCTCTGACAGTTTCTTAATTATTTGGGCCTTCTTGTACGTTCAGCATTAAATTTGAATTAAAGTTGTTATTTTTCTTGTAAAAAGTGTCAGTTCGTCGTGTTTGAACACAATGACAAGACAACACTCTATTGACGCTAAACATGTCAAATTTTACAACTACAGTAACCACTAAAGGCTACTTGAGGAGAAAGCCACCAGACTCCATTAGAAAAAAGCTCAATTTAGTGAGTTGTTGAGTTAGGAGAAACTTTATAAACTTTGTGAAACGCTGTCTCTGATAAAGTCGTAATTATTTGGGCCTTCTTGTAAATTCTGCAAATGTTCTTCATTAAATTCTTTCTTTGTGTAAAAAACGTGGTGTCTGTTGCAGTGATGTGGTCAGAAGTGGTCAGTCAGGACGGATGTTGACTCACTCTTTAGATTCATTTAGAGAAATATTGACCTTGTCCATTAAAGTTTAATGTTTTGTACGTCCTCTCTCTCAGCTGCTGTCGTGACTTTATGATCTGATCATTTTGGAGAAACTCTGACTGATGTTGTTGAATCTTAAAATGGTCGCCGGCGCTCTCTGTGCGCTCCGTCCTCCGCCGGTGGAGAAGGACGAAGAGGAGATAGATCCACTGATGCAGCAGATTTGACGGGCGGCGTGTGAAGCGGCTGTCACACAGCGAGCGTACGAGGGCGGATGAATAATTGATGCTCTGTTCAAACGGCTCCTCAGAGACGTTATTGAGCCCGAGTCTCCGTCCTGAAAGAATAACGCTCGCTGCCAACTCACACCTTTAAAACTGATGTGTCAGTTCACTGCGGCCTGAGTGAGTTTCTAACACGACATGTTGCTGCAACGACTGAGTGTTGGACGAGAAACGTTTAGTCTCAAAACGTTGCATGTTGATGATTTCGCTCAGTGGCCCCTGAAGTAAAGTGTCTGGGCTTCATCTGAAGCTTTTAAAGGAATAGTTTCAGCTTTTGGAAACTATTTGCTCTTTTTCCACACGATATCAACTCCATGTGTTAAAGGTCCCGAAAGCTCCCGAGAAAAAATATAATAAATCTTTAAAACACAAATTTCTGTGAATTATTTTCACTTTTTTTTCAGGAGAACTGTTTTTTTTGTGAGATTGAGTGAAAGTTTTTATTTAATTATTTTCCAAATCATCAAAATCGTCACGTGTCAAATCAAGTGGGAAACATTTTTTCAACATTTTTCAATTTAAAGAAAAAAATTTCAGGAGAAAAAAAAAAGAATATTTCAGGTGAAATTTTTTTTTAAAAAGCAAAAAGTTTGTGAGGAATTTTTTGTGAAATTGAGTGAAAAAATAAATTTCAGAAGGAAATGTTTTTACATGAACTATTTAAAAAATAATTCATTTGTGAAACAGTGAAAGAGAATTTTCACGAGTGAAATCGAGCGAAATTTTAAAAAAAAATTTCAAGAGCAAAGAAAACTGATTGGAAACGTTTTTTTTTCTGATTTTTCTTTGAAATTTAAATAGTTCATGTAAAAACATTCCCTCCTGAAATTTATTTCTCCACTCAGTTCACACTTGAAATGTTTTATTTTGTATCTCATGAAATTTTTTTTTTCAACACGTGAATTACTTTTTTTCTTTCAAAAAGAAAAAAAAGAGCTAATTTTCCACTCACTTTCCCCTCAATGTTCACATGTTAAACCGAGTAGGGAAGAAATCCAGGAGTAAAAACTTCTTTGTGTGAAATGTTTTGGTTTGTTTTAGTCAATTTCACACAAGAAAATGTTCTTTCTTTTCTTCAAACATGTAATAAAAGTTTCTCCTGAAAAAACTTTCATGCGTAAAAACAAGTGGTGGAAAAAAAGTAAAAACTCCAATAACTTATTTTTTCATATATGTGAAACTTTTTTTCATTTGGTTACACACATGAACATTTCTTCTGGAAAACATTTTTTTTCAGTTTCACACGTGATTATTTATTTATTTATTTATTTATTTTAGTCCATGTAAAAAATTTCCTCCTGAAATTTATTTTCCACTCGATTTCACACTTAAAAACTTCAGAAGGTTTTTTGGATGTTTTTACTCCTGAAATCGATCAGAAACATTTCAGGAGGAAATTTTTTACAAAAAAGAAAACAGATTGAAAAGAAGTTTCACACATACGGAAAAATATATGGACAATACATATGTATATATATATATATATATATATGTATATATGTATATATATATATATATATATATATATATATATATATATATACACACATATGGACTAAAAAAAGAAGAACATTTTCATTTCACTCGTTTTTACACATGAAAGTTTTTTCAGGAGAAACTTTTTTTTACATTTTTGAAACTGAGTGGAATTTTATTTTATTTCACAAAGAAAAAAAAAAGTTTTCAGGTGTGAAATTGAGTGAAAAAAACATTTTCTGGAGAAATTTCCAAATCTTTTCACTTGGATTCACACATCAGGAAAGAAGTTCTTACTCCTGGATGTTTTCCACACCGCGTTTAATACATGAAAAGGAGTAAAGAAAAAAAGGAAATTTTTATTTATGTATTTAGTAGGAACATTTTTTCGGGGCGACATTTTTTTTACCTGCACATTGTTCAATTTAACGAAAAACTTTTTAGGATAAAAAAATGATGTGGACTATTTAAAAGAAAAGAAAATGAGGAGGGGAAATAATTCATGTCTGAAACGAAGGGAGGAGGAGGATATCAGGAGTAACGAAAAAAATCAGGTATGAAACCGAGTGGATTATTTTTTTTGTGATGATTTCTTTTTTTGGGAGAAATGTTTCTTACAAGGACATTTTAAAATACAAAAACTGAGGAGAAAAAAGAAGCAACAATAATTTCTTTTCACACAGATGGAAAACAGTTGAAGTTTTTACTTTAGAAAGAAAAACTATTTCCATGTGAGCCGCAGGAAATTCACTCAGTTTCACACATTATTTTTTTTTCCAGGAGAAGTTTTTTGTGAGACTGAATTATTTATTTATTTTCAGAATAAACAAAATGTTTCTTTCTCTCAAATTTTGTTTTTTAAAAATGGAAAATGTTCATGTACATAAAGGCTGTAAATATCTCCTCTTGATTTAACACATGATTTTTCTTTTCTTTTGTCCTGAAATATATTTTTGCCTCTCGATTTCACACATGAAATTTTTAAATGAAAATGTTTTTTCTCCTGGAAAAATCACGTTTTCACAGAACAAAAACTAAGACGTTGACCTGTTCTCCAGTCACAGACACAGGAGAGAAACTATTAAGAAACTATTTCTCCTCACGTGGCCCTCAGGGCTTCCGTAGCTGTCTGATAAGCCTGATAATGTTTCACCTTATGTTTTTATTTTTCCTGCTCTTTGAGATTTGTGTTTAAACTGAGTGGACTTAAATTGTAGTTGTAAATTAATAAAATCTGTCTGTTATGTTTCTCACAATGCTGCTGCCGATGTAATAATAAATTAAGATGCTCTGGGACTAAAACAAAAATGTACATTTCTCATATTTTTATGTCACAAACTGATTCTGATCATCTAAACAGATTTAAAGTACTGTAGGTGCTGATAAAGGTTTTGAGCTCACCTGCAGTTTCACCGTTGATCCTCTGGATGTCTCTGCAGCTCCACTCTGGTGAAAACACACCTCACCTCTCCACCTGCTCTGTGTGAACCAGTGTCTTTAACTCTGTGGGAGGAAGAAGAAGAAGAAGAAGAAGAAGAAGAAGAAGAAGAAGAAGAAGAAGAAGAGAGTGTCAGCTGAGGATAATCTGCCTCCACAATGTTTCAATGTTTAGCTCTAAGCATCAGTATCTGACTTTCCTTTTCCTCGAGCTGGATTCTTCTGCTTCATCCACAGCAGGTGGTTGAAGGTGAGCAGCCCTGCAGACCAGACTCTGTGCAAAAAATGTGAGATTTACAAAAAGACAGAAAGCAAACCCTGGGACTTTTGAGAAGACAAAGAAAGAAAAAAGGATATAAAGTAACACGGACACAGAAAAACCTGCAGCCTTTTATCTTCTCAGCCTAACTTCAGCAGAACCAACACCTGCCACACCAAACTCCATTTAAAAAACCTGCCATTTTAAAAAAATATCATCGATGTAGTTGATCACTTAGAGAAGCTTGAAATTGAAGTAGCAAATGTTATTCTCAACAGGCATGCTAGTATTAAATCGTTTTTTAAGATGTACCTCTATAGACCAAACTCCATTCAAAAATGTGCCACTTTAACAATACAATGCTTGTTGACCATCCCATTCTATAATTCTCTTTTAAATTGTGGTTTATCTTTAAATGGTATTTTTGTCTTCATGTTTTGGCACCAATTTGGTACTAAGGATGTGAGATAACAAACAGTAAGAGTAACGCTTAATATTAAGGTTGTTGTAATAAGCATTAATTAATATGTAGTACTGTAAGCTGTATTATCTAAATAACACAAAAGCCCCCCCCAAAAAATCTTTTCTTCCTCCGACTTCAATCTTTATCTTAGCTGGGTTACACATTGAAGTATGTTTTTTATTTTATTTTATATATTTATATCAACTAAATACACATAAATATATGACTTATTCTATGTAGATGTAATGTCTAGTATGTACCGTGTAATCCTCATGTTAAATGCAAAAATAACGCACCTCAATGTTTTCATTAAATTTAAAAGAAGACGTCCTAAATATTTAATTCCCTGTAAACTACACTCGCCTCGCTCTCTGACTGTAGGTTCAGATAACGGACCTGAACATGCGGAGGTTTCATAAAAAGCCGAGGTGTTCATTAAAACTGATCTCTTCAGATCTCTCGGTCTAATGACTGACAGCATCAACACTGAGCCTGACGCTCGTTAGTGCTGTGATGGTCGATTACTGCTGATGACCTCACAGCTGAAGCTTTAACAGCAGTAAGGCACCCTCTGGTTGACAGAAGGTCAAAGGTCACAGGGACCTGACAGCGACTGATGTTATGTCCGTCTGTAGGGGGACGTGCAGTGTAGGTAGTTTGATGATGTCATGTCGTGAGGACGAGCGTCTTACTATTAAATCTCTTTGGAAGACTCACCTCTACACACCAAACTCCATTCAAAAATGTGGCACTTTAACAAAAACACACTTGTTGACCTTGACAATATTTAGTTTTACTGTTTCGGCATAATTTTTCTACTAGAGTAACATGACAACAAAAAGGTAGGGTCATCAGCCTAAAAAAATAAAAAAATAAAAAATCTTTACTTCCTCTGAAGGGCTGGAATATAACATCCAGTTAGAATTTCAAAATAAAGCTTGATGACAAACAGTTTGTACAGCAGTATCTTAAAAAGTACCCAAAAGTCATACTCGTCACGTTAAAATATTACTTATTTACGACTAGTACTGGAGTAAAAGTCTTAAAGTATCTGATATTAAATGTATTTAAATATCAAAAGTACAAGTAAAAGTAAATAATAAATATATTTGTACGTGCATTTATATATAGTGGATACCTCAAGTCGATTATCAAATCCGATATTCATTTTTTCTGATAATCAGAATGTGTTTTCTTTTGCTTCCTCTATTTATTAAATCTGCTTGCCGATAAAATTTAAAATTTTTAATTCAAATTTATGTATTTTGAGTAAAATAGTACAAAGTACAATCTTAGTGGAGTGGAAGTAAAAAGTAGCAGAAAATGGAAATAAAAATGGTCCTTGAGTAAATTTACTTTACTTGACATATTATAACTTCTGGACTGTTGTGGATTAGGTTTAGGCTCCATAACTTCGTGGTTAGTTTCAGGAAAAGATCACACTTTATGTCATTTAAATATGTAAACTTACTTAATAAAACTCACCTTAGAAACAAATTCATTTGGTTTGGTCACAAACAGGATGCAAATCCAGAAAAGCTTGACTTCTTATCTGACTGATTATTTAGGCTCCAAAACTTCTCCTGCAGTTAAAGAGCAATTAAGTTTTTGATTTTTGAGGAGCGCTCCAAATACATTATAAACTTCAGTATCATTTTGAATTTCTGACTCAGTTCCTTGTGCATTAAAACTTAAAACCAAGCAGCCAAACCTGCTTTGAACACGAGCTACACGTCTGAGTGGCGACCAGTAAAACCAGAACTGCACCAGAGACCGATTATAGAAATAAAAGAATAGATTTTTCCTCTTTCTTATCCAGTTAATCACTGATCTACTGAGAATGATCTCTGCAGACTGTAAAAGACCACAATGCAACATGAAACACAGAGAACGGTTACAGATAAATAAATCTCTTTAAAGCTGCACAGACAGTCGGACGTCACGGGACAGAGTTTTTCTTCAGGAACTTAAACGTCACATCATGTCTTCAGTAGCGACGGCGTGTCTTTAAAATGCTTCTACAGATTTTTGTGATGTTTTGACTTCTGGTGCATGTTGGGAATTAGTGAGATCAGCCCCTGAGTTTTCATCTCTAACGCTTTGTTTCATCATCCGTCCATCACGGGCGATGATGAAAGGCCGCTCGTTACGCCTCCGGTGAACGACCGGCGCTGTCGGATCTAAATTCCACATCAGACCTCCTCACTGAGACGGACAGCCAGGGGTTATTAGAAGGAGCTTCAGGTCCGAGCACCTCATCACACACACACACACACACACACACACACACACACACACACACACACACACACACACACACACACACACACACACACACACAGCGCTGCCTGTGATCTATGATTCATGTGCGCTCATTTAAAATAGTGTGAAATATTTAAAGTTGGCTGGTCGGCCTCAGAGGGTCGACTGACTGACCTCTCGGCTCTTATTACTGCAGGAGGAGGAGGAGGAGGAGGAGAGGAAGGTAATAAAAGTGAGAGACACGAGGAGGCCTGGATACAAGAGATGGATGGATATAAATAATCGGACTGAATGTGGCGTGATTTATCTCCGTTTTACAAACCGCGTCTGATTACTTCTTGTATCGACTGCCTTTGTGATCACAGTGCTTTGTCATCATGAGGTTCAGTAAAATGGTGGATATGCTTTTTCACAACAACCCCACAAAAAGTCGTACGATTAAATTATTTTATCTCTGTTTAAGTTAGCCGGGCACTAAACCGTGAGTTAGCCGGCTCATCTTGAAGCCTCTGGTGCTTTTTTTTGGCTTCAAAACGCCACCGAGCAGCTTTGAACGAGGCTCCGCCTCCAACGCTGTGTCCAGATGTAATATAAAATCCTTGCACTCAGCTTTGGGCCACAAAAGCTGTTTTCTGCAATACCATGGCCACCAGGCCAGACTGGAAGCCGTGCAGCGAAAAAGCCAACGGGGGAAACTGGTCGCATAACCAGGAAGTAAACACGAAAGCCAGAAAACTTTTTTGGCAAATGCCCTAGGTGAGGGATTCTCGTTGGTTGGACTGTCCACTGTCTTTCCATCTGGTATCGAGTTCTTCTATATGAATATACAATACTAGGAATGAATGGGGCTCCACCTCCAACGCTGTGTCCAGATTTAATATAACGTCCTCGCCTCACAGTGTTTTTAACTGGTTTTCGGTTAAACGCCTGAAATAAGCTCTGTGCCACAGGCTGAAGATATTTACATGATTTATTCTACATAAAATACATCATCAAATGTCCCACAATTTAATTTTAAAACACGGTTGCTAACAAGTGGCTAAATGAGACAACAGAGGTTGTGATCGATGGATTGAGACCATAAACTCATCAGGAAACTGTTCACTGAGGTCATAAAATCAAGTCATTTTCTCATAAGCTTACATACAATCAGACTTATTTTTGAAACCAGTGCAGTCGCCCCCTGGTGGTCAGACCCTCAGCAACCCTTCTGGTGTGCAGGCAGATAATAAAGTGACACCATAACAGTGTTGATTTCACCAGCAGTGAGCCCCAGATCCCCGTCCGTCACCACAGCCGTTAAAGGTATTTCCCCAAGTGGACAGAAAGTCAGGTGACGCGTTGTCGTCTCTGCAGCAGAGAAACGTACCTGATTGGCTGCCTGAAGGTTAAAACGCCTCTGGGCCGCCCTCACTGTGCAGCATCTCCTCTGATCTTTCCGACAAAACGCTGCGAGGAAGGTCAAGGAGACGCAGTGAGAGACAGAAAATGCATTTTTTTGTTTTTTACCTCCCTCCGATCTTTATGAGCACAATTTCAAAATAAAGAGTAAGAAAGCAGGAATACTGATGTAGAAGCATTTGTAATATTTAGGGCGAGGGATGGCTGAATGTGTCAAACAGAAGAAATGATGCAAGCTGGTAACAAATTCGAGAGAAATTTTTATTATGAATATGGCACCTGTAAGATGGTCAAAACCGGGTTACAGAAAGACGACCATGTATGTGACATGTTCCTCTGAACGGATGAGAACCTAGTAAACTTATAAAAGAACAACTGCTATAAAAATGAAGTATGTACATTTTCGGATTTGCAGCATTATTCATGGTAAATGAACTCAAAAAGATGTCTTTTGAAAATAATAATAATAATAATAATAATAATAATAATAATAATAATAATAATAAAAAATAAGCCAGGCACTCAAAGTTAGCATCAGTTAGTCATGTGTTTTTCCCCCCTCTTCAGCGAGGGAAAAAAATCAAAACAAAAAAATAGAAATGTACCATAGTTTTCTCTTTTTTAATATTTTAATTTGTTTGTATTTAGAATTTTATAACACTGTTAACATTGATAATAAGAGATTCCCTCTCTCCCATATTTCAGCTACTTGGCACCAAGTTCCTCATAAAAGAATCTGTATAATTGTACAAGAAATAGTTAAAAACACAGACACAGTTTCTTCACAGGTAAATGAAGTGATTTTTCAATATTTGTAATTCTTAAACACTATGTATTTTTGACAGCAGCTGTGATTAAGGTTTTTACGTTTTTAAAATCACCAGCAAAGTTTTCATTTTTCGACATAAAACACAGAAAAAACATTGAAACAGCTTGGACCGGCTGTTTGGTTTTTGTTACATGTGGGTGTATTTCCTGGTTTCGTCTGAGTTATGTGCCCCCCCCCAGCCCACCCCACCCAAAAACAAAATCCCCTTTTCTTTACCAAATGGGGCCCTGCCATCCGTTTGTGCCCCGCCCCCCCGCTTTCACGCAAAAACCACCAAAAGTAGAAAACGCTAAAATCCAGAGGAGCGCGGAAACAAAATGCTCCTGAAATGACTGAATTTAACATTCAACCACAGACGACCCACCAAGCAAACCGACAGATCGAGCGGCCCGAATCACATTCATCTTCTTGAACACAAAAATAAATAAATCCATCGTTAAACCAGAACCTGTTTTTTTTTTTTGTTGTTTTACATGTTAGTCGCAGTAACAAGACATTGATTCTCCACAGAAAGCACAGACGCTACAGATTGTTTTTCCTGATGTGAGGGGGGGATTGGAGGCCCGGGTGGGTTTTGACAATACAGACTTTTATTCTTCCAACAGGCCTCCATCGCGTCCCCCGTTTGGGCTCGACAGACTTAAAAAAACACAAAAAACCGCTGGACCGAAAAGTTAAAACGAAAAGAACGAGGGATCGATCACGTGAAACGCATCGGACGAACTTACTAAACATGCAGTTCAGTTTTTCCAAAACACCTATAAAAATAGATTTATAGTGCGAAATATTTTTTTCTTCTTTTAATTTCTTTAGAAATCTTTAAAACCGTTTTTTATTACGTGTCCTGAAATAGTGATTTTTTTTTCTCCCCCCTTGAACCACTTGTGTAACTTTGTTCGTCCCGTGAGAGAAGTTTGCGCAGGAAGTCAACAAGTTCGGTGAGAACCAATGAAATACACCCAATGCACACAAGACGCCCCAAGGGACTCTGGGAAATGTTTCACAACCGAGGCTTTTGTGGTTTTTCCGGGACTACATCTAAAATGCTACTTTAGGCTTTTCCTCATCATAATTTAATTCTCTATAGTGTAAATATTTATTAGTCATTCAATACTTTGTACGCGAGAGCCGGAAACTGCGATTCCCAGAATTCCTTAGCGGCAAAAAACATGGCTCCATAAACCTTTGAGCTAGTTAAAGAATCTTTTTCATCTCTGAGAGAAAGGACAGCAAGATAAAGAGGTTTGTATAAGACTACACAACAGCAAAAAGCAACAGCAGAGAGAGAAAGAGAGAAGGATTAGAAAACCGAACAAAAAAAGAAAAAAGAGGTCTTACAAAGACAAAAAGGAAGCAGCGAGGAAAAAAAAGGTGGACTCTACAAACGTTTTTTTGTTTTTTGCAAAGGCCACCGAACACGAAATTCCACAAACCTCCACTGGTTTCACTAAGACTGCAGATAGAGGGAGGCGGAGAAGGAGACGGGGCGCGAGAGAAAGAGGGTCGCCATTTTTAAGGGACGTCAGACTCCGCCCCCTCTCTCTTTAAGCCCCGCCCGTCGCCCCTCCCCCACACTAGAGAGAGCACAGAGAAGACAAAGGACAAAAACAGCTACAGTAGCTCAGTATATACTGCATATAGTCAACACACACAGAGAGAGAAGTCGCCATGAAAGACTTTTTGACAGCCAGTGACACTAAACACATCGGTAACACGTTTTTACGGCGTAATCACACTGGGTAATAAGGATGACGGGATGGTAAAGACGGGGCTGTCAACTTTAAAAAGATGGATGTCGTGACAGTTTTTTTTTTTTTTTTTTTTTTTTACCGTTTTAATTATTATTACTTGTTCTCATCTTTTTTTTTCTTTTTTTTTTTACTCTTTTTACCCAAAAAGTAGAGAGAAAAAAAAAAATTACAAATGAACGAGAATCACAGTGCTTTTAAAACACCAAACTTGTGAGATTTAAACATTTCATTTTTTTGGCAACGGAGGCTCGGGAAGAAGAAACACAAAACATAAAGAACAACGACCAAGACGACATTGTTTAAAGGAATGTGATTTTTTTTCTCTTCCTCAAAAAATTCATATTCTTTTTTTTTTCTTGTAGTTATTGGATTGATTGTTTGATTGATTGATTGATTGAAAATGCATGTCTTTATTACAATCTCCTTGTTGATATGTGGTTTTTTAATCACAGGGTCCGGCGATGAGATGGAAGAGAGTGGATTGTTTAGGAAAAATCTCGTGGAGGTGATTCTGGTTTAGGAAGAAGACGACGAAGAGGAGGACGAAGAGGAGGTCGAGGAGGAGGAGGAGGACAAAGAAAGTAGTCGCACAAAATACAAAACAAAAACAGTGATCAAACAGGAGCCGGTCGAGGTTTTCAACATTCATTTTTCAAGTTAGTGACACTAGTGTATTAGCCTCAGTTTCACTGAGAATCAAAAGTGATTAAGTTAGAAAATACAAAAAAAATAAAAAATAAAATTATGTAGCCTAAAATTCAACCAATCAACTCCATGTTGCCATGCGGAGCTGCCCCTCGTGGCCCAATCAGATTATTTTAGACGAACGAAGGGGGGATATGTAGATGACACATGGAGATGTAGTTGATTTAGAGGTTATAAGGTTCTTGCTGTGTTTCTGACTTTCCTGAAGGTCAGATGAGAAAAAAAGACTTTAAAATTGTTCCCCCTCCAAAACCAAAACCAAAAACCACGATCAGTCTGTCAATGAGCTGTGGGTTCGTTTACAGCACCCACATCAGCCAGCTGAATCAGGGTTACTGGACGGTCGGTAGCACCATGAATCTGTAGATCGACAGGCAGAAATGTAGACGGAAAGATTAAAGATCAGGTAGACGGAGTGACAGGTGAGAGAGAGAGAGAACGACAGATCGAGATGGGAAGAGATGTGGAGGAGGTTATGTTTGGTGCGAGACCTGTAGGTAAACTCCTGGGATAAAAGAGGAAGTAGTAACATTCGATAATTCACAGGTCATTACCCGGCTGAAATTGCTTTTTTTGTTTTTCTTCTTAATGCTTGATTTGTAAGTTAAATCTGAGCTAGAATATTTTATAAAAAAAAAAAGAAAGAAAAGAGAGAAAAACAGCATTAATTCTCTAAACTATTCCCTCAATCGAGAAACGTCCTCAAAAACCTTTTTTCAAAAGATTATTATCTCTGAGACCTGTCTGAGGTGCAAGAGAGCTCCCTCTTCTCGGTTTAAAAACTTTTCTTTTCAAGCCTTGATCACATCAAGGTACATACGGAGGAGCGCCACGTAGAGTTTTCTGTCCGTTACAAATCCCTGTACCGTCCTCCTTTAAATACACACAATCAGCATCTTCATAAAGACGCAACAGAAACAAGTCAAATAATAAAAATTATCTCCGTCAGGCTCCGGCGGAGTCCTTAGGCAATATGAATTCTCTGTAGGCAAAAAAGGAAATTCTTTACAATAAAGAATAGTCTGTTTTTTGTTCATTTGTTCAAGAGAAAAAACGTTGCTGATCGCAAGAAACAGGAGCGAAGAGAGAGAGACGGAGAGAGGAAGAGGAGGAGGAGAGGATGAGGAGGAGAGAGAAAAAAGATAGAAAAAGAGGGACATGTTTGAGGGTCATTCATGTCTATTACACAAGCTCAGTTGCTCAGATTCAAAGTGCTAGAGTACATTTGTCATCCTTTCCTGTCCTTTCTCCCCTCTCGGAAACACAGTGCTGTGTTGATAAAAGATAGTAAGTAAATAGTCTTTCATGTTTTTTTTTTTTTTTTACTAGTGAGTAGTCTTTTACTTTGACACAGTTGTTGATTCCAGAAACACAGTAATACGGTCTTGAATGTTTTGCGTTAATCCTCCTTCCTCTCCAGAGTTGTCTGCGTGGTGTGAATCCCGTTGCTGTACACCGGGAACGGTAGCGTTGAGAAAAGTCCCTCCGCCGTGGTGAAAACGTTGGCCGCTGTTGGCATCTGGCCTCCCAGGGCACCGTTCGCGCCCGTCACAGCCGGAGATCCAACGAAGGGGCCGGCAGCTGCCGCTGCCGACATGTTGAGCCTGTGGACGTGGTGGTAGAGCATCTCCATGGGCGTCTTAGGGTCCAGGCCGAACCCCGAACTGTCGACAAAGTTCATGGCAGCATTGGGGAGGAGGTTGCCTTGCGCCATGGCCAGGGTGACGTCCGCCGGTGCGTACCTGATGGTCCCGGTGGTGTAGACCCGTGGAGCCGTCGTGTTAGTGGAAGCCAGAGTCCCCGTGACCCGGTGGACCAACGGAAGTACCACATTACCGGCCTGTAGACGCTGTAACGCTTCGAGATCGCCAGAGTACAGCAGTGAGGAGGAGGAAGTTGATGAGGACGAGGAGGATAAGGAAGAGGAGGAAGTGGTCGGAGTGCCTTGTTGCTTGTCCCGTGGGGAGGCGGAGAGAGGAGGGGACAGGGGGTCGGCAGAGGAGGCGCTGGAGGGAGGAGCTAAACTCGCAGCACTGGAAGCGGAGGACGGGGCAGAGCTTCCATTGTAAGGAGGCTTCCTTACTCCTCCTGCTCCTCCCTCGGTTCCAGGAGGGGTGAGGACGGAGTCGGGGATGGCTACCTGGAGAGAGCCTCCCTGGGGTGAGGGGAAGGTCTCATGGCTGCCCGGAGGGGCCGGCTTGGAGGTCATGCTGTACGGGGACTCGTTTCTGGAAATCTCTCTGTTGGGCGGGTAGTTCCAGATGCTGCTGTCGTTGTCGAAGTTGATTGGCTCTGCCATCTCCGTCTTGATTTTCAGGACCGAGGACGCCGCACCTGCGCTGTTAGGGGAGCCAGAGGAGGTGAGGAGGTGGGTGGAGCTGGCGGATGTGGCCTGGGAGGGGTCAACCAGCGGTGTGGTATCTCCCATGGCACTGGGGCTGGGTGTGGTCGAGGACAGACGGAGTCTTCTGCTTCGGGATCCGTCCCATTTCTGCACTTTCCTCCTCTTCCGCCTCTTCTGGAGTTTGCTTCCGGCGTTGGCATTGTCGCAATCCTGCACGCCTCCGTCCTCTTCCTCGTCATCATCCTCGTCCTCCTCTTCCTCCTCCTCCTCTGATGAAGACGTTTGCGAGTTGTGCAACTGTACTTCTTCCCCTTCTCCGTAGTGCTCTACTTTAATATGAAGCCCGCCAAGATTACCCAATCCTCCGATGGCACCCAGTCCTCCCAAACCTCCCAGTCCTGCTAACCTCCCCAGCCTTCCTCCTCCTCCTCCTCCTCCCCCTCCTCCTCCACCTCCTCCTGTTGCCTCCTCTTGTTCCTCCACCTCTCCATCTGAAGGTTCAAGGCTGTCGTCACTCTCCTGGCTCTCCGGGTTGCTTGAGCTGTCTCCTTCTTCCTGGCGCTTCATTTCCTGTTCGGAGGAGCAATGTGGTTGGCCGGGCTGCTGCTGACGCTTACTGTCTGCCTCCGGGTCCTCGCTGCGTTCTGCTTGGTGACCCGGCTTCCCCTCGGACTTCTCGTTGTCTGTTGAGTAAAGAGGTAAATTGGTTAAAATCCAAGAATCTGCGTAGCATCAACAACACTTTGATCTGTGTGGACTGAAAGGCATTTTTAGCGACTGTACAGTGACATGGCTTTAATGACAGTTGGTCATTTGGTCTTTCACTTTGGTCCAAACTGCAATCCTGAGTCTTCCGCTTTGTCTTTTCTGAATGACGAAAACGGACTACCGCCATCTGGTGGTATGAAGAGTTACTTCAAACAATGTCAACTTTGAAAGTGACATAATTGTCCGAATGGCACTTAATGACAGATAGAGACAGGTAGGTCAGCCTTATGCACACCCCTTCAAAATAAGATTTCCACTCCCTATTTTTAGCAGTTTAAAGTTTAATTCTTACCAAAGAAACAGATAATTCTTGGATGAAAGTAAAAGCAACAGGCGACTCATTAAAACCGGTCTCCTCTCAACTCGAAGATTTTCAGGATTCAGTCGGTGTGTTTGAATTCTCGCAGTGACTCCCAGGTGTTGATCTTTTATGTTTCCAGACAGGATTTCCGTGTGTTGTGTTGTGTTGTGTTGTGGACGCACTGATGTGTGTTCAGTATCTGTAGCTGCTGCTGTTCAGGCATGTTGGCTCTGTCCAGCCCATTACACACACAACACACACACACACTTCAATCCCTGCCAGCGCACACTGAGGCCAGCGGCTGCCCAGCTGGCAGCGCTCGGACTCCCTCATGGCACCTGAAATGTCGACTCAATTGCTTTGTCTGGGGAAAACCTTGTATCTCCATTAAGTGTGCTTTCCAAGCAAAACAGATTTATTCTCCGGCTGGAATCAAAACTGGAGCTGCGGTTTTAAGTGTTTCCCAGGGAGGGTTTGGTTTATTGACTCAGCCTGTAAAAATGTCATATATCAGGATCTGTCAGGTTTAAAACCAAAAAGTCCAGGACTTATTTCCACTGATGGTCCAAAGTCCACCGAACGTTATCAAAATGGAAAAAGATACCAGACAGGGAGGGTCTAACGGATGATATCATCCTACACCATACCAATTATGGGTTGTTTTCTTTAAACTTCTTTAAACCCGATCTCGAAGGCTTTGGCTACTAATTTTGACCGTCCTTCTTAAAATCTGACTTTTGAAGGACCCTTCTTCCATAACTATAAACATAAAGAGGCTAATTTTGAATATATGGAGGATCGACACTGCCAAAATCATACATAAATAAATGATTCAATACTTAAAATAAAATGCCATTAAATGCACCAAAAATTAATATACATACAAAAAAAAAAAAACTCCTCCTGGGACACGTTTTCACAAAATTAAGGAACTTAAAAAGATTATTTATTTATTTATTTATTTATTGTTTTTTACCCATTCTGGACTCAAAAACACGGGAACAGGAGAAAAAAAATCCTCACTTGCCCCTCAGGGCTTCCGTAGTTTTAACTTACTTCTGTATTATATCACAATTTATTTTTTATTAATTAATCAACTGATTTCTAATTTATGCATTTATTTGCTGTGTTTACTTCTGGATTATTTCTCCTCATATCTCTTTCTACAAACTTATTTCTCTATACATTCCTGTATGTAATTCAAAGTGCATCATGGGGTCAACTTTTCATCGACTGATTGAGCGACATCAGTGTGCGTAAATCGATTATTCATGCCTTGCTCGGGCTCACAATGGGTCTTCAGCTGAGAAGAAGGAAGTTCGTTTGTTGGGGTCTATTTTCAGCGGATTAATCCACTTTTGGTGCTGTAGTGAGCATTAGGGACAGTAAGTATCAGTAGTAGGAGTATCATCCGAGTAAAACGTGTCAGTATCTGTTTTCATGATGAAGGAAAATCCTCATTTTATAAAAAAATGTTCTGTAAATAATTCTGTTAATCTTGTGATTGAAATCATTTCACTTCTAAGGTTGTTCTGTAAATAATTTTCTGATAAATAATAAATAAAAGTTTAAGTAACACCATCTTCCAGCTTAAAGATAATGGTGTACTCACTCTTCCCTACTTTATATCTTAACGTCATTGATATTATGTTGTATTACACGAATGAAACAATAATAAAAACGCAGAGAAAAAGCCTCTCTTTGTTTTTGGCGCCTTCGCTCGCGTCCTCTCCGGCTCTGTGCAAACTCTGTCCTAACAGAACAAAGGTCAAAGGTCAGACATCTCATTTTAGACGATGTTGAGTGTGAGCACCTCGGGCCTGTTGGAGCGCGGCTGAAGCTGGACGCCTCCCGCAGCAGCTGGCGTCAGTTTACAGCCGACAGCGTGCCAGAATCATTCTCCTGCAGCAAGAATAACAGCTGGCACTGATTCTCATCATGCCAACACAGGCTGCAGGACTTGATAATATTATGCTCAAGGTGGAGGCCATGTATTGGTTTAAATTCAGCTCCGCTGGCAGCGTGCGAGCTTTGTCTTCTGCAGAATTGGCTGCTTGAAATGTTGGTGACACACAGTTAAGTTAATCCTTGATTTGTATTTCTGGATCTGAATTCAGACGTCAGTGTTTTTAACATCTAATTTATTCTCTTGTGTGAAAGCTCACATTAGGTGACGGTCCCTGCAGTGGAAGGTTTTATGTTTCCAGTGAAATAATATATGAAATGTTTCGTTATTTTTCAATAACCAGTCTCGTGAGCGGCTCAAAAGAATGAGTTGTTGCTGTTATTACAGTAATTTGACCCTCATTTCAGCTAAAATGAACCAAGTGCTGGTTCTGGGCTGGTGCTAGAACGTAGCCTTGCATCATTCGGTCACTGTTTACTTCTCCAATTTCCCAGCATTGCTAACAACATCTTTGCGGACTGCATCGACTCTTTATACGTGCTGCTCCTGGCTTCGCACGCCTACAATGGCATCCAAACATTACTGTTCCTGAGGACTGTTGCTTTGTTTAGTGAAAATAGTTCAACTCTTTTGTTTATTCTCCCGTGGGTCAGTCAGAACACCCTACAGTAGTTCTGGTGACTCCTGTTGAGACAGAGGAGTAAGGCTCTGCCCAAAAATGTTTCTGTTTTGATCAAAAGTAGCTCGAGGAGTCACAGAAGTCGCCACATTTAGCGAGGAAGCTGGAAACACTGTCGGCATCAGCTGCGACTTCGTAGACATAAAACGTGGAGAAGCAGCTGCATGCGTCGGTGCCGTGCTGTTAAACGTGGGATGTTGCTGCACCTTTTGGAGGCTGTTCTGTGCTGTGCTGCTTTGTGGCCTTTTTTGTGCCGCTGTGTGAAGTTTGGAGGTGTTCTGTGGAGTTATGCCGTGTTTTATGTCATTCGGTGGCAGTTTGCAGCGCTGCCAGCGAGCACTCAGTCCCTGCAGCTGTTGGCGTTCATCACCATCCAGCCTGGCACGGACGGCACACTGGCACCAGCTGATAAAATATCTTTGGCTTCTCTTATTCAGGCTGTATCTCTTACCGCTGCTTATTATACTGGAAACAATTTGAAGAGGTGTTTTTTAAAGAATCAAACAGGTTTTAAAAGAATGCTGTCAGAATATTTGTCTGTTAATAAACTTCTTCCTCTCGAGGGCAGTGTTTTTACTCTCATCTCCATCTGTCTTCGTCTCCCTCCCATCCTTTTCTCAGTAAAACATTTATCTCGCCATGATATTTAATGCTTCATTTTCCTTTTCTTTTTTCACCTACCAGAGTTTTCTTTGGACTCAGACTCGGAGTCGGAGGTTTCGGAGGACTCAGATGTTTTCTCGGGCAGGTTGGGAAGCTGAGCGATGTCCATGGGCGTGTCTTTATACTCTGGATTACTGTGAAGAAACACAAGAAGATGGTTTTTACACATTAGCTAATTTATTCCCTCAAAAAAAAATGTC
>NC_133230.1:1461737-1474237 GCF_040436345.1 Pagrus major
ATGAACTTGCATAATTTCCCAGTTTAGAGCTTAAAAACTCATAAACTATATATTACTGGATTTGAAAGCTCATTGGCTGCATGATGCATCAATCATCCGGAGGCCGGCGTGTAAGTGGCTCAGGAGAGAGGAGGAAGAAGAGAGAGCGGGTCGCTCGTCTGCATGATCACTCGCTGGCTGTTGTCGGCTCCAGGGCGGGCACAGGACGGACTTTTTACTGACGTCACCACGTCGCTTTTTACTTTCTGATATAAATCGTTTTTGTCTCTGTTTTCGAAAAGTCAGCAGTGTTAGTGTGTGTGTCTGTGTGTGTGTGTGTGTGTGTTTCATGTCATTGAGGTTGTCCATGTCTCTCGCTCCTCCCTAAAGACTTTTTTTTGGTGTGTGTTTTACTAACGCACTTGTGTGGATAGTTTCACAGGTGTGTGTGTGTGTGTGTGTGTGTGTGTGTGTTTTGTCTGCAGACAGATAAAAAAAAGCCTTTCAGTGTGTGTGTGTGGATTCATTAAAGGCAGTGTTAGTCCAGAGAGACGAGCTCTGCTAAAACGCCCGCAGGCTTAAATCCACCGAGCTTTCACTCCTCTGCTCGTCTCTCGCTCTCTTTTATATCCCATTGAATCTGAATGTCTCTCCATCGTCTCTCTCACCAAAACATCCCGTCTGTCTCGTCCTCTTTTCTGTCGTCTCTCTGTCGGTTTCTTTCCTTCCTCTGTCTGTCCACATGTCTCCTCTTCCTCTCTTCACCTGTGTTTTTCTCTTTTTATTCTTCTTCCTCTCTTTAAAAAAGTGAAACTCTCCCTTTTTGTTATTGACACAGTTTCCCTCCTGTCCTCCTCTGACTCCCTGAGAACCAGAGTGGAAAATCTCTCCTCCTCCTCTTCTTCTTCTTCTTGTAAGAAAGACGAGTGAATCCTGTTCTGTCGTGTCTTCTCGTTGCCACATTTCCTCCTGAAAATTTTTCTTTTTCCTTTCTTGTAGAAAATATAGTCAACTTTCTTTCTTCGTTGTTGACGTGATGTCCAGGATGATCCAAAATGTTCAAGCCAAGTAACTACAAGTACATTTATTGTCATTATTTTGGACTCTGCTCCGGCCTAGCAGGTTGCCAGGTTGCCAGGTTTGTGCTCAAAGTCCTCGAGTCATCTGTCTCAAGTCATGAAGACAAGTCTCCAGGCATTAAATTTGTGTCTCGAGTCCTGCACATCCCTTCAGTCACCTCACGTTTTGTGATGTCATTTACGTCGCTTAACTTACTGAAGTTACAAAACTTTAAACTTAAATATTTTAACTCCACGTCTGATCTTTTCCTAAACCTAACCACAAACTGCAAGCGTTTGTCAGTGAGCTTTATTGTACAACCAGATGTTGTGTATTACGTATTGTTGCTTAACTTTGCCTCCATTGTTTTTCTCCTGACTAATGTTTCACACAATCTGATGCTTTTATTGTGAAAATTAGAGGTTATCTTGCCCTCTTTCCTGTTTTCTCTGCAAATCTTTTTCTTTCATTCACTTTAACGCTGCATCTCTCTTTAATCCATCTTGTTCTTCTGAGATCAACTCAGATTTCTACTCAATGCTTTTGATGAAGAAGATACTTTCTTTATTTCTATAAAACCACGAGAACCTCGTTCCTTCCTTCATGCTCACATATCCTCTTCTTACTTGAAGGCATCTCCTCCTTTTTAACAACAGCTTTCTCCACCCAACACTGCATGTGATTTTCTCTTCTATACGTTCCCCTTTCTTACTCCTCCTGCCTTTTTTCCTTTCTTATAAAGAAGACAAGTGAACGTCTTCCTCTTTACCTGTCTCTCCTTGAGAAAATGAGCATTTTCGTCCTCTCTTCTATCTGCGAATCACTCATTCCCATTCCTCTCCCTTTCTTTGAGAGAAGACGACTCTCTCTCTTCATCCCCTGTGCCAAGTATTTCTCTGTTTTTCCCTCTTTCTCTGCCTACAAATCACTCGTTCCCCCTCCATCTCTCTCTCTTTCTCTTTCTGTTCTCGCGGTGGAAACGAGGACAGATTGACTTTGAGATCTGACCCGAGCTAAGACCGGCTGTCAGCAGGTAATGATAGAGACTTAGAGAGTGACGCCTTTTCACAGAGAGGGATCACGCCTCGTCCTCCACTTAAAAAGAAGCCTTTTAAAATTTAGATCCCTGTTGAGAGAACAGGCTATCCCTCTAAAATACACCTTGATCGATTCCCTAACTATCCGACTCCTGCAGCAGCGGGAGAACCGACAGCAGACGTGGAAATAAATCCCTCTAAAAAATCTGAGGCTGCGAGCTGCTGCTGTTCTGCACAAAGTCTTTTTCTCACCTAAAAAACCTGCAGCTGCTCCACAACAACACAAAGACACTACAAAACTCAGCTTCCTCTGATAACAACAGGGCTTTTTGGACTCGAACCTAAAATGTGCAATCAGACAGAGCAACGAAAAAACTATAATCTGTTTCAATCACTGCTTTAGTAAATATTTTGGGAACTTTTCCTGCAGGTTGACCACAAGAAGCCGTTTCCAATTTTGGTTTCTGGGCCTCAAAAAGTCCTGAGATCAGACTGATGAACCTCTGAGTGTGCTGGTCGAGGTTACAGAGCACAAGTTCACAAGTTTCTTATTTGATATGATCGCTCTTCGGTCGTCGCTAGAACTGCAAGTCGCTATCGTCAGTCATCTCCAAGATACATGAGAGCAACCGTCCTGAAAGACTCTCCGCTAAATGTCATAACGTATAAATACCTCGCAGCAGAATCTGGCATGTTGGAAAATCTCAATACCATTTTTACATTTCATTTCCTCGCTTGCTTTCTCTTCACGTGGTTTCCTTGCAATCGCTCCATGCATCCTCAGTGGGATAAAAATGATAACGTTTGTGCATCCACACTGATGGATTTTAATCCAAACCACAATGTTTTTCTATCCCTAACCAAGTGGTTCTTGTGATATAAGATTCAACCTAAACAAACGTAAAGTTTCAACAAAGAAACGTTCAGTTTTAACTCATCTGTGGTTTTGCAGAAACGTACTTTACTCGCTAACATTTACTCTGGTGACGGGTTCCCATGTATCCTCGGTGGGAGGGACAAAATGGTCGCCACGATAACAATGCGAGCATCCACAATAATGAACTACAACGGCCTGTAAATAATGGCGCCAAGCATGTTCTGTATAATTTACATTTAATATCAGATACTTTAAGACTTACTTCTTACATCTTACTTCTTACTGACTTGTTTACCAAAGTAATATTTTAGGATATCTTTACTTTTACTCAAGTATGACTTTTTCTTGGGTACTTTTTTCAACACTGCCGTCACTGGCAACACCCAAACCGGACCGTCACCATCCAATTAAGCGGGAAGCTTCGGCACATTTTGCTGAAACAGTCGGGAATCATTAGACGGCTGCTCTGAAATCAGCTCCCACACAATCAGCGGCGAGTTCATGAAGCCACCGAATTAAACTGCCCAAAGAAAGGCAGATTTCAGAACAATCTGCCTGCGCTCCGTTTGACGGGGAGAACGGAGAGAGAAAAGACACGGCGCACCTCCACCGCCCCGTAGCCATCCATTTCTGAAAGCCCCCCTTTCAGAGAGGAAATTAATTTTGAAAGAGGAAGAATAAAACGAGCAGCCGAGGTGACTGAAGGTGCTGTATTAGACTACGCTCGACTAAAACCAAGTCATTTAAACCGCTGGCTGCCGGCTCGCCTCCCTGACCTCCCATCCTCGCAGCAGCCACGGAGGAATAATCTCCCTCCATATTTCACTTCCCTTTTTTTCATGTTTTACACATCCTAACCTCCCCCCTCCTTGTTCCGTCTGACCCCGCCGGGCCGCCGTAGAGTCACTTCCTGATTGCCACTCTGGATGTTCAGAGCTCAGGAAGTTTTGGAGAAGGTAATTGAAAAAGTTTGAGGGAGCTTCATGCTTTTTCTTTTTTTCTGGTGAGGTGTGTGACATGTTTTAGTTTTGTCATGAGTTATGGTGACTCCAGGAGGTCTGCAGGCAGGTGTAGAGATTTATTTTATTTATTAAATAGTGCCAATGTTTGGGTACAGACTCGAGTGTAAAATGGTCAAATAAAGTCGCACTGAAATATGAAGAGCAAGAGCAAAAATAAAGCAGTTGTAACGGCCGTCGCTTCTTGGCAGGGCACCTCACTCCCAGCTCAAAATAGCTGGTGGAGCTGCAGCGAGACGAGTTAGTTAAACAAGCCCACCTAGCTGGAAGCTACCAAGCTAGCAAAGTCTAACAAGCTAAGTGAATTATGCCCCAGGTTATTCTTGTGAGTTTGACCTCAGGTCTATTTGCCCCAAACAGACAGATTACCTTGTACATTAGCTGCAGGACAGTTAGCTCAGTTTTGTCTCTGACTTAAGTTGACACTCACCACAGACTCCGTTTCTTTCTGTTAGCTTGCACTGTCTTTTCTTTTCACATCGTGGCTCGTTACGACAGGCGAGAGTGAAGATAAATCTGCTTTTTAATCCAAAAAAACATAAAAAACAAACTCTGTGCTCTCCCCGACTCCGGTGTTTATTCCTCCAGAAGCTGTCTGCTGGTTAAAATAAAACACCAGCGTCTGTCCCTCCCCTCCCGTCTGTCTGTCCAGTGAACTGCACAGGAAGACGTATTATGTGTCTGATATTTGCATTAAAGTTTCACTGCAAACAGTCATATATTAATATGACGTGAGCTTCAGTTAGCTTTGACCACAAATGTCCTTCAGAGGAAGACTTTTTACTGCGATACTCTGAGTACATTTCAGAGCCTGTACTCTATTACTTTTACTGGAGTAAAGAAGCTGAATCAGTACTTCTACTTTTACCAGAGTCTGTTTTTACACAAGTATCTGAACTTCTCCTGGAGGAAACACTGTGTGGACTGTTGATTCTCACAAACACATTGTTACTGACGTCATTTAACCCGTCTTTACATCCCAGGAGTTCAGTCTGTAATAGAGAGCAGGTTTAGTGTCTCGGTTATTTTAAAGCCGCTTCTCAAACCTACAGGAGCGACTATCTGACTATCAGGTCCACTGAAAAACAGACGAGAGACTCATTTAGAGGCCTTGAAACGTTGGTAAAGGTTGGGTCACACACACTGTAAATACATGATAATGTTTAATGTGAATGCAGATAAAACTATAGAGTCTCACACTGCTGCCTGAGTCTGACTGCAGCAGAAAGTATCTGATAGGATCTGCCTGTAACCTCTGTCTGCGGTTTGACTCCCATCAGCCGTGTTGTCCTTGCTGTGTGGTTGTTATTATTTGGCGTTCCGCCCAAACGCCTTCACTGCCTCCGACACGCCGTGAAACGCTGTGCAGCTCTGAACGCCTCCTCAGCTTTTACCACCACAGTAAAGATCTGACTGCAGCAACAAACAGCACGCCGCAAATCATCCAGACAGCCACTAAACAGGGACACCGAACCTCTGCCTCTGTGTGTGCGTGAGGCGCGGTGTATTATGCCTCCTGACAAGGGTAATAAGACTGTAGAGTTGCTGCAGCGAGGAAACTTTTCAAAGATACACAAGAGAGAGGATTGTCTAAGTGGAAACTTTAACTAAGTTTAAATCTAGAAAGACTGCTGCTGTAGAAGCCAGAGGGGGAAGAAGTCGTCCACAAACTGAATATCTTTGGGTTGTGGACAAAACGAACATCTGAGGACGTCATCTTGGACATTTGTCACCATTTTCTGACAGTCTATCGATCAAACAACTTCAAATCGATATCAAGAGGAAAAACTACGGACTGCAAGACGACGTGATTTGGTATAAAACAGCCGTTAATCCTTGAAAAACAAATTTGATGTTTGTCAAAACTTAACTTGTTTCTTCTCAGGAAAATCACATCGTCCTCCATCAGCAGATTGAGTTGCGCTGTATTTCCGCCTCGTCGTCTGTATAAAAGTTACAAAAGGTGGAATGGGGGGCAGTTTCATTCTTCCTCTGATCGGCCAGCAGAGGTCGCAACAGAGGCAAATCGACGTCTCGACAGGGGTGTGACGTTCTGATGGCGTTCACAGTCTGACAACTAAACAGATCCTTCACTCATCAAATCAAAGAGAAACGTCCCACACTTCAACCCACAAAGCAACGTTACAGGACCAAACAGTAATCTGGTAGCAGGTCGTGACTTCATCCCGTCTGTCCGACAGACTCTTCGTCACACTTCTGCCTTGAAAACAGCGTCCGTCCCCGGCAGAGAGAGTTTACTAGCGGTGATCATGTGACGGGATTTAGACCAAAAAAACTTTAACTCACAATGTCGTTGTCGCCTCCCTTCTCACTGTCTCTGACAACTGATAGAAAATAAATTCACTTCATTTCTTTTGGTTCTGCAACCGTGAGGACAAACAAAGGCGTAAAGGCGAGCCAGCTCCAGAACAAGCACAACACCAACTGCTGCGTCCAAGGTGAGCAGTCACCTGTGAGGATCAATGAGTGGACTTTATCGTCCAATCAGTGTAGAGTATGTAGTCAGGTGTACTCACAGTCCAGGTGACTCTGTCTGATTCCCTCCACGTCTTCAGCATGAATGAACTGGTAGCACCTCTTCCCCACGATGTCCACCGGAGTCAGGTCCATGTAGTCGCTGATCCTGAGACACAGAAGATCATTTAGTTTAACACCAATAACATTATCGTCAATGCTCCGAGACACAACATGTAAACTTTATTATAATAAGAACACAAACACTAGAAAATGTACTTTTTTTGATTTTCTGAAGAAATATGATAAAAAAGATTTTCTGTCTTTTTTGTACAAATTACCTTAAATCCACCCCCAACAACAACAACAACAACAACAAGTTAAATTTAATCACTGTACTGTATTCTTATACCTGGAAAAGTAATTACAACCCTGTAAGGTTCAATGGAAACATTCACGTCAAGTCAGTAAATACGCTGAACCTTAGTCCACTCTCCGCTCAGCTGTTAGCCAGGAAGCTAATGTTATGTTAGCAAGCCAAAGAAATTCAAAATCAGAATTTAAATATTTACAATATTAATGAGGTAATAACACAAACTGTGAATAAACGAGCTGTTCTCAGAGGAAAATAAGGTCCCAGAACACTGTTTGAAGCTAGAAAGGTGGCAGGGTCCGCCATATATAAACAAAGTAAGCAGTATAAATTGTGTTGTCCTTTATTTGTTGATTCAGTTTATTCAGTCATGAAAACAAAGACAGTTTATTTAGTTTGTCTATAATCAGCCAATGAAGATCTTTGAGTCACTGATCGATTTTTTCCATTTTTTCATCCAATATTTATTTTTTTTCAGTGAATATGAATATTGATGTGCTTTTAAGCACAACACTACAGCGTTGCGAGCAGATTATAACACATTGTTTCACTGTGATGCGTCCTGTTTGACGAGCTCCTGTCTCCATATTCGTGACGCCGAACTGCAAAACGTTGTGAAACTTTGAAACATATAAACTCGTCCCTGTGCAGTTCTGGTACTCGACGATTAAAAGATTCAGGGAAGAAGAAGAAGAAGAAAAAAAAGAAAACGCTAATAACTCAACAAACAGAGACTGAAGCCCGGCTGTCTATTGTACAGCTAACACACATCAGCTTTAAAAGGTTTAATTTGAGCAAATTCGCCACAGGATAGACGGAACAATTTCCCAGGTATCATTCTGATAGAGGACGGGTGGGGGGAGACTAATGTCTGGCAGGCAGATAACAGCACACTCTGTTCTTTAGAAAAAAAACCCATCCTCCCATTTTCTCATTCTCTTAGAAACTCATCCTCAAAATGGGGCTGTAATGGGAGCGACGCTTGTCTGTTCGCTTTCTGTCGCTCCGCATTGAATATCATCATCTGCCTCGCATTGTGTCCCTTTTTCCACCCACAAAAAAAGCAATCTGTCTACCATCATTTTTTCCTTCCTCTCTTTTTATAATAAAACATGAAGGTTTCTTTTTTTTTTTTCTTGGCCTGATATGAATCTCCGCGGTCGGCCGGTTAACTCCTGAGCGAGATCCTGATGCCTATCTGCTTTATCTGGACAGAAGGAAGCAGCCGGATCCATCAGCAACGTATTTCACTGTTAAACCAGGAGGATTGGGTCACACGTCCTCATGAATAAGAAGCTCCGACAAGCCAGACAACTTTTCTTTTTTTTCTTTTTCCTTGAACAGCAGGTATGAAACATGAATGCAGAAACAGTCGGTAAAATGGAGTTTTAGGTTTAAGTGCTCAAAAAAACCTGATATTTAGTACAGAGAGCCGACGCTGCCAAACTCAAAAACAAATAAAAAGAAGAAATAATGACGATAAAATGTTTGAAACTCTTTATACAGTGTTGCTCTGATGTTTGTATACTCATTATTATAGAAACACATTTTGAATTGTGTTGGACAAAAACTGCCAAAATCAAAAATACATAAATAAATATCTGTAAAATGACTTTTTAGTTGAAGCTCTTTATGCAGTATTGCTCTAATTTTAGTATATTTATTATAATAGAAACAAGATCTAAATTATGGAGGACTGAAACTGCCACAATCAAAAACAAAACTGAATAAATAAATAAATAAATAAGGACTACAAAATTATGTTTTTCAGTGAAGCTCTTTAAACAGTGTTGTTCCAGTTTTTCTACATTTATTTTTAGAGAAACAAATTATGGAGGACTAAAACTGCAAAATCAAAAGTCAAAATGAAGAAATAAAACATGACATAAAATTGTATTTGATATTTCTATTTATTTATTTCCTATTTGAACATGTAAACTGTTGATTTTTGAGAATGACTTTATTGACTTGGTTATTCTTTACCTTGTTGAAAGCTTCTATTTAATATTTGTTTTATTATATTCATACAATATATTTATCAATCATTTAAAAAATAATTTATCTAAAAATAAATATCCGAGTAAAACCCTTTTTTGACTTTTGTTTTTTCAAATTTCTGCAAGATATCTTTTTTATGAAAACGTCTGAATTTGGCATCCAGCAGACCGTCCTCCCTCCTCTACCTGTTCTCGCAGTAGACGATCTTGAGGTCCATGTTGACTCGGGTGACGAACATTTGACAGTCGATGCGAACCTCGTTGATGGTCGGCGGCGGGAGGGCGTGAGCCACCACCACCATCCCCATGATCTGATTGGGCACCGAGCGGCTGTGCGTCAGAGCCATCCTGATGCGAAGACGTCCCGTGACGTGGATCACCTGAGAGGGAAAGAAAAGACAGACAGAGGAAGACAGACATGAGTTTATATTTATGTTATATTATTGTTATTAGATAAAGATCCAGAAGTCACGACTGTCACATAATATTGAAGCAGAGGTCAGTTCAGATGAAAACAAGGTGAACTGACGGGAACTTTTTGTGGATTTTACCTCTCTCATATTTTTTTGTTCTTCTCCTGAGCTGACTCTTAGGATGAAGTGAACGAGTGAGAAAGAAAGAAAGAAAGAAAGAAAGAAAGAGGAGAGGTGGAAGAGGAGGAGATGACAGACAGAGGGAGAGTGAAGGGTGTAATTATCCAGGGCTTTAAACTCGTGTGAAGCTTCAAAAGTCTGTCGGATGCGATGGATCTGCGAGAAATGTTAATCAGCCGCTGCAGCTCGCAGGGGAAATGTTTGTCTTTTAAATGCAGTGTCACTTTCTTTTCCTTTCCTTTTCTCCTGTCTCTCTTCATATGTGACAAATATGAGGTCAAACAAGGGAGGACAGAGGACGTACAGTCAGGAAGTCTAAAGGTTCAGAGCTGTTTCTTCACACAGATACGTCCACGGTGGACTTTTGTACTAAACATCTCATATCAATTGGACATTATCTGATTATTAACCACAAAACTGCGTGTTATCAAAGAGACCTGCAAACATTTCCAGCAGTTTTGTGGTGTTAAAACCAGGTGTTTTAAGGTGACGTGCGGACGTTTTCAGGGATTTTTGTGGCTTCAAAACAGCGTCATTTTTAAGGAGACCTGGAGGCATTTCCAGAAGTTTTTCGTGGCGTCAAACCCGGGTGTTTTGAGGAGATCTGCAGACATTTCCAGCTGTTTTTATGGCATAAAACCAGGTGTTTTTGAAGAGACTTACATTCATTGACAGCAGTTTTTGTGATGGTATTTTAAAGAGACCTGGAGACATTTCAACCTGTTTTTGTGCATCAGAACAGGGTGTTTATGAAGGAGACCCGGGACATTTCTATCCATATCTGTTGGGTGAAGGCCAGGTGTTTTTAAGGACACCTGCAGATATTTTCCATCTGTTTTTGTGGACACCAAAACCAGCATTTTTCACTTTTTTTTAATTGTTTCTAACTGTTACAAGCGGCTACTTTACAGCTTTAGCGTGTTTGAAGGTTGACTTGTTCTCTGAAACTGATATTCATCCTGTAAACTGGCGCTAACGGCTGCTTCCTCCTCCTTCAGGTCTCTGCTGCAACACAGAGGCTTTAAAACTACTAACTGTAACACTGTGTTGTGTGTGTGTGTGTGTGTGTGTGTGTGTGTGTGTGTTAGTGTTGCAGTGGTGTGTGTGTAGTAATATATGCATATGTGTGGATGAATATTTATGTGCGTCTCTGTCTCCACAGCGATTTGCATGTGATCTGAGTCTGCCAGGTGGAACATGCTATACCACACACACACACACACACACACACACACACACACACACACACACACACACACTCGCAGTACTTCATTGAGAATGATTTTATTTTGCTTAAACAACAAAATAAAAGCATCGTCTGATTATTTGTCCTCAAATATAAATTTGTTTTCACTTTTCATTCTTCTGAAATATTTTAGCTGCTGTTCCATTCATATATTGATTTGATGAATTAGTCACATTATCAATGAATGAATCAATGGATCTGATGTTTTGTCTTTGACAATAAAGTTACGGCAGCTTTCCGTCCGCCGTCATCCTTGAAGAGAATCAAGTACATTACTCTGGGATAAACCACACACACACACACACACACACACACACACACACACACACACACACAAACACACACACACACACACACACACACACACACACACAGCAGTCCAGTGAATCCACTTAATCTCGCCTCTCGAGCTGTGAGCGGAGAGACGGTCACAGAACTTAAAGTCCTGATGTTATTGGGACTGAGATCTGGATATAGACACACACACACACACACACACACACACACACACACAGGTCTTCTTTATGCACAAAAAACAAGCATTAATGCACAGAGACAAAGACGACGTCAAACCAAGGTCCCTTGAATTTGAGGTGAATCAATTTATCATAAAGACATTGAAACTTGGTGCAGTTTGGGTCCGGAAAGTAAAATGGCCGCCACGGCTGCCACACGACATTTTTGCGATGGCTCCATATCTGAACATTTAAATTTTTAAACTGTACCAAGTTTCATGCTTCTATGAAAAAGTGAATGTTGGATTATCTAATTTCGTTATCGCAGCGTACCTGAACTCACCATTAAGTAAAATACATAATTCAGGCATGGCGGAAAAAGTAAAATGGCCGCCACGTGGTGTTTTTGCGATGGCTCCATTTCTGAAAATGTTCAGGGCTCCAAGTTTCATGGTTTTATGAAAAAGTGAATGATTTGTTAGGATATCATCTGGACTGTCTAGAGGCTGCAGATCAAAAACAGCGACAGGCTGTATTTCTAACGTTGATCATATTTTAGTGAGAATCCTTTAAACAGCCCAACTGTACGGGAGTGTAACTGTGATTGTGTTGCAGATTAAAGTGATTAAAGTTAAAATATAGTACAAGAATAAACTAAAACTGTTGATGTGAATCAAACGCAAATTAAGATAGAGATATAAACAGTAGTATCATCAGCATAACAACAGAGTCAGGTCATACTTACTCTGCTCAAAAGTCAACTTTTCAACTGCTAATGAAACTTCCTGTGCAGATATTTCACAATAAAAGCCTCCTGTGGGGCTCAAACACCATGATTCCTTCCTTTCAATGTCAGACATCAGCAGAAAATGTTGAGTTTCACTGGCGGTAGATCGACTGCTGTTGATTTTCTCTTCTGCTCCGTGTATTGATTTCTTTATAAATATAATTTTCTATCTCATTCAGTTTCCTACTTTGTCTTTTAACAAGTTTAATAAAAAGTATAAATCTGTATAAACTTAAGATGAAGTTGTTGCATTATTGTTTTTATTACACTTAACATTTATTTTAGAGAGAGTTAGACCACCGTGGATGAGAAAATTCATATTTATAAGGAAATACTACACACACCTGAACCTGAAAATAAAAAAATACACACTATGAGTCACTCTCAGTCACACACACACGCACGCACACACACACACACACACACACACACACACACACACACCTATTCGTCCACGGTAGGATTACAGATTTCCATATGGATCACTTCATTTGACGACAGATAGACTGAGACTGTGAGCCAGCAGCTGATAACATATTCTCCTGTCACACACACACACTGGTCAGATCACATAATCCTGTCTCTCCAGGATGTGACGGAGAG
>NC_133230.1:1479237-1501737 GCF_040436345.1 Pagrus major
GGGGAGGACGGGGGAGGAGGCGGGGGAGGACGGGGGAGGAGGCGAGACTCGCCTTATGAATAGAGTGTGTTTCCTATCAGCCGGGATTTGACAAATTGTGTCAGGGAGAAAAGCCCAAGTGATAATTTTTTGGTTTACTGAAGGTGGAGGAGGAGGTACAGGTAGAAAGAAGAAGACGAACAGGGGGAGGAAATATGGTGAAAAAGGAAGTGAAGAAGAAGGAGGGAAAGAAGAGAAGAAACAAACAGGTGGTGGAGGAGGAGGAGATACAGGAGGGAGAGGATACAGGAGGAGGGACATGAGGAGGTGGAGGAGGAGGAGAGGGAGGCAGGCTGATGAGGAAGGGGAAGAGGAGGGAAGGAAGGAAGGTGGAAGAGGAAGAGGGGGAAGAGGAGGAGGAGAAATGGTGAAAAAGGAGAGAAGAACAAGAGGAGGACAAACAGGTGGAGGAGGAGAAGGTACAGGTACGAAGAAGAGGAGGAAGAAAGAGGAGGAGAACAGGAAGGTGGAAGAAGATGGAAGGAGAAGAGTACAGAGGAGGAAGAGGAGGTGAGCAATTTTACAAAATAAAACGAAATAAAAGTAAAAATAATAAATAAAAGACAGACAGTATAATTCATCACACACACACACACACACACACACACACACACACACACACGTTTTACTTTTTCACACAAAAGTACAGTGTGTGTGTGTGTGTGTGTGTGTGTGTGTGTGTGAGATGGTAGATTTCCTCAAAGCCTTTTCCCACAATGCAACAGCCTGGGAACCAAAGGTAAAGAAAGGTAAAAACCACTCCTCCTCCTCCTCCTCCTCTTCTCCTCCTCCTCCTCACCTTCTCTCCCCTCTGCCATCATCACTTCCTCCTCCCCCCTCCTCCTCCCCCCCCCTCTCTGCAGTGATATAAAAGGACTTTTATTTTGACGGTCTTATCAGGACAATGAGCTCAAATCAAACAGCGCTCTAATAGTCTGGAGACGCCTTGATCCCGGCTTCGTCTTTCTTTCTTTCTCTCCTCTTCCTCCTCCTGTCTTTCCTCCGCAGAGACGCCTCCCCCCCTCCTCCAGCTCATCTTCCTCCCCCCCGTCTCCCCCGCCTCTCTTCTCCTGTGATGGGACTCTTAAGACTTTTCTAAGCTGTCTTTAGCTTCTCCTCTTCCTCTTTTGGGAAATGAAAAGAAGACGGAGGGAAAGAGAATAAAAGAAGGGGCAGGAGTAGAGATGGAGAAAGAAGGGTACGGCCAAAAGTATGTGGACGCAGTTTTAACGTACACCGTCACATATGGTGGTCGAGGCGTCCACATACTTTTGGCCACGAAGGGAAGCGACGACGAGTGATGAGGGGAGGGACGACGGAGAGCGAGACGAGGAGAGTAAATGAAAAGACAATTTGTTTTCTCTGATACGGACGACGAGACTGACAGCTCGTCTTTGTTTTGAATGAGGTCAGAGGTCTCACACACACACACACACTCACTCACTCACTCACTCAGACACACACTAACACACATACATACATAATGGAAAGATAATAAGTAATTGTCTGTATCTGCAACCTGCATAATTACTTCCAGAGAGAGAGAGAGACGTGATTAAAGGACAGAAAGTGGAAGGAGGTGTAGAAATAGAGAAGAAGACAAAGGAAAAAAAAGTGAGAGAAAGGAGTTTCAGAGGGAAATATCATTTTTTCACCAACATTAGCATGTAAATGTTGTAAATGTTAGTGGGTTTTCTGACCCGTGTAACAGCGCTAACAGGGAATTTAAAATGGTTATCTCTCTGGACTGGACACTGTGAATATATGACAGCAAGGCTGCGTTGGAAATTGCCGTTCAACATGTTTCTGACTTGGAAAATTCACCTGAACGCTCAAGATCTCGGAAAGTCAGAGAAAGTTTCGGTACTCGGGTTGTCGAGTTGTCGTCACGTGACGCTGACACATGGTGGAAGAAAGTAAACATAGTATTGTTGTATTATATTGTTTCCTTTGCTCTTCCTTGTCACTCAACGTGTTGTTTAAACGCTCTGAGCGTCCATGTCGCTCCCACAAGTCAGAAGAACCACTTCCCAACTCGGTTTACCAAGAAGCAAGGCTCTAACGAGAAGAGATAAGTGAGTTGCATTATGGGAAATCTGTTGTTAATCTGTCTTAACTTCATATAAGATAATATTATAAAATATATATAAAAGTTGGTCTTTGTCAGATATCTGCGAGCTACAAACTGGACTTCTGGACTGAGCTGCCTCTTTCATCACCTCACTCATCAGATGTAGCAAGATGCTAACATCTAAGCAGCTCTTTGCAGACCGACAAAACATTTATCTGAGTTTTTGGATGTGAAACACTGAAAGATTTGAGGTAATGAGAAACAAATCACATCGAAATGAAAGAAAATAAAATGTGAAATCAAACAACTGAGAGGAAAGATGACAGCTCATTTAAAGAAATGAAATCATTTAGAAAAACATGAAGGTAAAATAAAACACCACAGAAAATAAACTTCAAATAAAACAGATAATATTGAAAAAGCAGAAAACAAAAGAAAAATAAGGAAATAAAAAACACAAGAAAGGTAAAAAGGAAATGATAAAAGAAAACAGTCTCGCAAACACACACACAGATAAATCCACAGCTGTTAGTCTCCAACACATCAGAGAGAAAAAAACAACGTAAATATAAACAAACACAACAAATATCACAAATATCAGATTTCCCGCAGAGAGGACGGGCGCCTGAACGCAGCGTCCGGCGGCTCCTCGTGTGGCATTTACTCTGAAAACACCTCGATCACAAGACAAACACTGAAGCTAACGGCAAACACAACGGGATCTCTCTGGAGCCTACATTACCCACAATGCAACACAGAGGCTGCTCACATTTGGTGTCAATATTCTGGCTGATCCGATCACAAGCAGACGGGCCGGTATGGCCGAATGTACAAGAAGGCACCAATGATTGAGAATTTTGCTGTGGCGGTTTCACAAAGTTTGTTTTATTTTCTTCTCACGCGACAACTCCTAAAATTGCATGATTTGTAAAGGGAGTCTGGTGATGTTGTGGTCAGTTCACAGAGGAGGCGGTCCTTCGTTAACGGACATGATTTAGCTTAAGAAGGAGGAGAAGTTTCCCTCTGGGTGTCGGTGGTTCAGTGACAGGAAGCTCGACTACATCTGAATATTCAAACTTTTAATAAATGGCCGCAGTCCATCACACCTCCACTCTCTCTCTGTTCGATTTAGTTTTCATCTCCATCGCTCGCTCTTCGTCCTTTGTTTCTCCAAGTCCTTATTTCCTCTCTTTTAATTTCTCTCTCTCTCTCTCTCTCTCTTGTGGCCTCTCGGTTCGTGTTTGGCGAGACGACAGCGGCGTCCCCAGATAAAAGACGACCAAACAAGAAAGGGAAGTATGGAAAAAAAAAAAAACACAAGAAGAAGAAGAATAGGGACGAAGAAGAAACAGAGAGGGCGAGGATAACAGAGCGAGGAGTGTGTTGGGTGTAATTGAATCCAGGCGGCGGCGGAGAGAGGGACAGATGGATGGACTGAGCAGATTAGCATCCGTAATCAGAGGAAGGCGTGAGGAGGAATAGACGCGGCGGCCGTGTTCATCGAGCTGCTAACTGGTTTCACAAACACGTCTGTGAAGAGCCGCTCCGGCTTCTGATGAACACAAACTACGACTTATTGTCTCTGATCAGACGGAACAGACGCACACGTCGCCTCACACCATCAGACTTTTACTGAGTTTGAGGAGGAGACGCCGCCGTCGGCTCTGATCGCCAGACGAGCATCAGAAGATAAAAACACTACTGAGGCATCAGGCCGAACGCCAGGTGAATTATTGACACGTCTACATCACAAAGTCAACGACGTGAAGGGAAAAGGCGCCGCGGGAATGAAGCGAACACAAGAAATTTGTATTTGGAGAATGTTCCTTCCTTCCTTCCCTCTGTGTTTCCTTCTTTCCTTCCTTCTTTCTCCCTTCCTTCCTTCTTTATTTCCTTCCTTCCTTCCTTCCCTGTGTTTCCTTCTTTCTCTTTCCTTTTTTCTTTCTTTCTTTCTTTTCAAATAAACTTAAAGTACTAAAAGTAAAAGTACTCAATATGCAGAATATATATTATTGTATTAATTGTTTTCTTGTGCCATAAACATCTTTATTTTTCTTAGTTACTCTTCTACTTCCTGTCCCTTCCGTCACCTTCCTGTTTTCCTTCCTTCCTTTCTTTTACCATCCAATCACATCGTCTTTTAAAAAGTCTTTTCTCTGTCTGTCGTGTTAAAACTTAAACACACACACACACACACACACACACACACACACACACACACACCTCTTCATCACATCAAACACACCGTCCTCCTCTTTAAACTTTGTTGGCTTGAGCACACACACACAGACACACACACACACACACACACACACACAAATTAAAAGTTGAGTCTTGGACCTTGAGAAGTTCCCGTGTTATCGCCGTGGTGACAGACAGATAGCAGAGAGGAGCGCTTTATTTGCCGTCCGGAGTCGCCCTGTCCTCTGCCGCCGTTATCTGAGCAGCTCCGGCTCCCATTGTAAACAGCCCCGTCCTCGTTAAGGAGCCTAATTAGAAAACTCTAATAATAATGGCCTGTGATTGGCTATTGTGTACTCTAAAGATTCCATTTAGAGCGGCGGCGGGCGGGCGGCAGTTTAATAAAACTTAACCAAACGGATAATTTTGCTTTAGTAATAATCCTCCGTCTCTGAAAAGTTCTTTGTTTGCCTCAAGTGGTTTTATTGCTTTTCTTTAAAAAACACTCATGACCCTGATTTAATTAATTTGAGCACTTTCACTAAATCCATTGTGACTAATTCTCCCAGTGCGAGCGAGTCGAGAGGATCTGCTGTATGGAAATCATTCAGCAGGTCTGACAAAGAGACTGAGGCGCTTTATGTTCCAGGAAACACTCGAACAGCTGCACGACGACTCTCCACGTGTTGCCGAAGGATTCACGTCATGTTACCGTCGTGTGTTTTCTTTACAGGAGCAGGAACACAGCTACAGTCCTCTGATTAGCCGTGTTTCCAGAAAATGTCAAGCGAATTTGAAGCGAACTTTTGAAAGCTTGCAAAAAAATCAAAATGTGAATCTGGTGTGTTTCCATAAACTGTTTTGAGCGAATTAACTCGGCTACATAAAGTGTGATTTGGTCAGAGGGTTAGCGGTGTAGGCTACGTGGCTACTGAAGTAAACAGAGGCTGGAGGTAAACGAACCAGGAGACAGGATGCAGAGAGGTCTTCTGGGATTACTGTCGGTGTAATTGTTCTTGCATGTCAGCTAGCATCGGCCGTGTTGCACGCTGTCCGGAGACGATGAAGACATGCATTGATTATAATGCAGACAGGAAACAGCTGATCAGTCACGTGAGCTGAATGTTCACTACGTCAGAGTTTATTCCATCAAACGTTTTGTGCATTAACTCTGATTCACAAAAGACAAAAAACACTTCAAGCGAGCGTACAATCTTTTTTTGTTTCCATAAAAACAAAAGCACCTTTGTGAAGGTGATTTCAACTATACGTTAATAGAAAAAAACAGTTTGTGAAATAATGATGAATTTTATTCTTTAGGACTTAAATTATTTGATGAAAGGACGATCAAACACCGAGAGAGTGTATACTGTAAGACAGTGTGTGTGTGTACTGCCAGGTCTGACCTTTGCCTTCTGTCCTGGAGTCCAAGTGACATTTCAAATGCAAATACAAACACGCTTCACCACTGCACCACACACACACACACACACACACACACACACACACACACACACACACACACACACACACACACAGTGAGTTTGTCCTTGGGCAGCAGCCGCTGCCGATGGCCGCTCTAAATGACATTAAACGTAGGTGACTGTAAACTTGGGTAATTATGATAAATGTGAGCGATTATGACGAATTATTCCCCTCCATTGTGCTAATAGCGTAATTAGCAACAATAATCAAAGACTTATGATGTTGAAATAAGGGGACGCCGCGGACAATTAGACTGCAAGGAGCTAATAATGGAGAACTTATGGTGTTTTCCTGGAGGGCAGAATTACTGTTACTTCCAGGAGGACTTTGAAATTTGGGTGTTTTTCTAACAAATTTTTCTCCCTGATGAGAGAAAATTGAAATAAATACTCAATTAACTCGGAGCTTTTCTGTGTGACGGCGTGAATGTGAACGCAATTACGTGCAGGCAGCAGGCGAAACACTGCAGGTGCTGCTCGGTCCGTTAAGACCATCATCAGAAGTTTAACTCGAGATAGAAAAGTTGGAGATGTTTGACAGGAAAAGAGAGAAATACTGAGATTAATTTCATGGATTCAGGAGGTTGTCTTTTGATTTTTTTCATGACAGAAACATGTTGTAAGCGTGAACATATTCGGCCTTTACTCTGTGTATTCAAACAAAGTCTGAAGTGTGTTGAAACCTGAAGGCAAACAGATCATTAAAGCAGCAGAGAACAAAGAGTTCAGATAAGAGGGGACAAAGGAAATGAGGAAATGTAAAAAACTCATATTTCTGTCAAAGGTGTCATCATCGTGTGGTCATGCAGTTGTGAGGAAGGAGGGTTTTTGAAATGTCGCCCTCTTGGTGAGTTCAAAAATCACTTTGACATCAGACATGCTAAATGCAAAAAACACATGGCGTCATCGTCATTCAAGATGGAGACAGTGCTGCTTTGATGAGCCAAGTTTTTGAGAAATTAACCAAACAAGCAAGGAATCAAGAATTGTCCAAACTTTATGCCTTTAACCTCAATGATTTATCGATGCTGGCATGTTTTTCTGTGACGGGTTTACAGATCCAGTCTGAAGCCTCCTGAACCGCTCACAGAATCATCGCTGCTGCCATTGAAACACGTTTGATATTTACGATCTAAGATCTGGATGATTACATTCGTACTTTCCGAGCCAGAACACAACATCCGAAAAAGAGAGGACTCCCGGAGCAGCTGACGGTGCTGCCAAACAACGGTAAACATTCTAGCCCTTGAAGCTAACATTAGCTAGCATCCAGTTCTCCCTAAACAATAAAAAAAACCACATTGACCACTTCTCCCGACTCATCCAGACTCGTTAATCTTCTGCTTTTGTTTTGTTCTCAGTGCAACACATCACAGCGAGTTGTTGCACCATGCTAATCTCCATTTTGTTTACGTCTGCTTCCCCATGAGGTCACGTGAGAATTTTGGTTCAGTAAAGTTTGGCGGGCGATCAGAAGACGTTTGAGGATCTGGCACGCTGGATCAAAATATTTAATTTGATTAACATGACATTATATTTTTGTTGTAAACAACATTTGTTGATATCGTAATCTCACACTGTATGCTGACGACAGTTTACTTAATACGTCTGGGGCTCAGTTTGTCAGTGTGCTGAAAAACTCATGGTATTACCTCGTTCTCAGTTTGTCATGTGTAAAACATGGACACTGATTTTAGTACTACCCATTAGTTTTGTGAGTTTTTTGCGTTTAACATCTTATATTAGTATATTCGGACATGCATGAAGAAGGGAGGTGACCTTCATTGTCATTGTAACAATAATAGACACATGGCGAACATCGTGAATGATGGCGTGTTTGTTGAATGATGGGCTGTCAGACAAATGGGATTCTGGTCCAGTGGGACATTTTTTGGGACTTTTGGGGTTTCAGAACGATGGCCCGTCAGAACACATGCATCGCACCATTTCTTTGGTTTCAGCTCGTTTCATAAAAACCTTCTTTTATCCATCTCACAAAGTGACACTTTTGATTGGGAGGAAGCAACAGAAGACAAGGATTTAACTAACTGCTCGATTGTTTGCGGATATCTCGCACGTTAAATGTTAAAAAACCTTAGTGACAAATAGAATAATTGTGAAAATGTTGCAGGAAATGTAAAACTTTCAGTTCACAGCTAAAATCTTGCAAAAACTCAAATTAGATGGTTTATGTCCAAAAATATATAAACTTTTGGCAGCCATAAATCAGTTTGCGAAATGCAAAAACCCGTGAATACTTCTCGCCGACAGAGTTTTCAGGTGGCTTGAGCGACCTCCTCAGTCAAGCCACCTTGAGTGAGGAGGTCAAAGGTCAAAGTCAACACCCAGATCTGAGATCTGAATGTTCCTGCGACCCTGAACTGAAGATATGTAATGAAGACGCTGAAGTGAGCAGCAGGAGAGTTTCCCTCCTCTCACTCAGACTCTGAATTACACTCATGAGTAATAATTTTCATCCACTCAGCCTTCAGAACGGTCGGCGACGTGCAGCCTCTCAGCCTCAGTTTGACTGATATTAGTCAAATTGCGTCATGTGCTTTTAAAGATGACTCTCTTTAAGTGCAAGAGGGGTGTTGAAAGCAGCGCCGAGCTTCAAGGGAAGATCTCTCTCTGCCAAGGTCAGCTCATATTTTAACTCCAATTTCAATACTTTATGAGCGTGAGTGTAATTAAAAAGATGGGGTCAGCTGTCTGATATATTATGACAGAGCAGCCGGCGAGGGATCAGTTATTAACTCAAGAAAAATCAGATTCAGGCTGATGAACTTTATGTGGAAGTGAAGCAACTTTGTGCTTGTTTGAACCTGCTGGAGTTCTGATGGATGGAGTTTATCAAACACGACAATTGTTCACTTAACCCTCCACTGAACAGTCCAGTGATGGATGCAGCAGCTCCAACTTTGGATTTCTCAGCATGCTGCACTTTCGGTTTTTCCATCATGTTTCCTACATCGTTGTGAAAAGGCTCTACTTTCTTACTTTTACACCTGTTTATTTGAAACTGTCAGAAATCATACGACTCAACCCTGTAAATGATTTTATGTCCTCCAGATAAAGTTACCAGGTAGAAAAACGCAGCAAACAGCCGTAAAACCAGCTCACTATAAACCATTAGCATATGGAAGGATGCAGCGGAGCCCGGAGTGTAAAACCTCACAGAGAAACAAAGTCAGCAGAGATCGATCGAGACTCCCTCGTGCACGGAGGAGGAGGCAGGTGATGAACGGAGGAGTGCTGGAGAAGGAGGACGAAAGAAACAAAGACGCCTCAAGGAGGAAGAGAAGAAGAAGAAGGAGGAGGAGGAGGAACGACGATGTAAACAAATGGAAAAGCTGAGCCGGACACGTTAGCAGGCGTGGTGTTCGCCAGGTATCGACTGGAATGAAAACTAATGACGAAGGCGCCTCTGGAAATGCATTACTCATCGTCTGGAGTGGAGGATGCTGGGAAGTTAAGGTAAGAGAAAACAGAATCTAAATAAAAAATAAAAGCAAGCAACCGTTTCAACAATTTACTTCTTGTGGTGCTCACATATAAGCAGGTGTAGAGAAACGTGTACATATTTTTATATTCATATATTCTTATACAGGTATTTTAATACAGGCCGTATTTGACGCGTGAGGGGTGACAACAGGCTGGATTAATGCACGTATCCATCCACTTCTGTTATGTGATGATTCAGAGTTGGTTCATCGAGATAAACAGTCGGTGGCGCTAATCTTCCCGTCGACCTTTGCAGAATACGAGGACATAATAAACCGCCGTGATTACAGAGCGCCAGTAAAACTTCAAATGACGTTTAACTCACATGTTTTATGGGCGCTTTTATCGACTTTTCTGGCAAGAAGAAAACCAATATTTTCTGTTTCCTCCTCATGACTCAAACTGGACTCTCAGCGCCTGAAACAACACGCCGACACCCTTTCACTTTGTAACGTAGGGCTCGTTTCAGTCTGCACGTCTGTGGTTCTTCAGTATCTCACTGTGCTGACGATTCAATCAGAAGAGCTTCACGTCGATCGAAGACTTTAAACAGATCGTCTCGCGTTGAGCTGACTTGTTACCCTGGACACCTGATATAAGCCCCGCCTCCTCCTGGGAAACACTCATACAAATTCATACCAGCCCTCCTCGTCCTCCTCCTCCGCCGGACAAATTAACATTAAAGAACACATACATGAATCTTAATCCTCCGTCTTCCCCTCTCTCTCCGGTCACATTATCATCGGGGATCACTCCTTCACATTCATACATGTCCGTCTGAAACCTCCTCCTCCCTCTTCTCTCTTCTTCTCTGGTCAAATTAACATTGCTAAGCACTCATGCACATTCAAACACGTCCCTACATCCCCGGCCTCGCTTTTCTCTTTCTTCACATTTCTCTCTCTTCCTCTCCAGACAAATTAACATGGGAGAACAAACACCTTTGTCCTCCTCTCCTCCTCCTCCTTATTTCTTTTTTGCTCTTTTTCTCTCTCTGGTCAAATTAACTTTGGGAATCACTCAGACATCCATATAAACCCTTTTCTCTCCCCGTTTTTTATTCTTCAACGTCTTCATATCTTTCTATCTTTAGGGCAAATTAGCGTTGGGGAAACACCCGTCCATGTTTCAGATCCTCCTTCTGTCTCTCCAGACAAATTGACATTGACGACCACACATATGTCCTCACATCCTCTCCATCTTTGGTTTGGTGCGTGGGGAGGCTCGGTTAGAGGTTTGCAGAAAGTCAAAGACAAAAAAAAAAAGAACAAAAAACCTCAAATGTGGAACTCCAATTAATTTAAAGCCCCCCCCCTCAACCATCAGCAGCACCAATCAGCCAAGAATAAATCCGCGGCAGATCTAATTACCGTGCCGTCTCCGAAGACCCCGGCCGCCGCGAAGCCAATCTTCCCCTCCTTGTTTGAACAGGCTGATGAACTAAGGGACTCGATGGATATCAAGTCATTTTGTTTAATTTATAAATGGATTTTCCCCTAATACTTAAATTATCATCAGCATGAGAGAGAGAGAGAGAGAGAGAGAGAGAGAGAGAGAGAGGAGCACAATGAAAAGCATTTGGAAGGTAAAAGGCTTGAACATGTGGTGCAGGAGAGGATGGAGGGATGAAAAAAGATGGAGGGAGAGAAAAAATGGCGATGCAAAGAATCCCAGTGAGGACTGTGTCCTTTTACAGTTTACAGCAGCGACGGCTTCACAATGTGGCGCGCTAATTATATTCAAACTTGCAGCAGGGGATGCTGGGAAATTTGGGGAACGAGTGAGGGGGAGAGGGCATCGAGGTGAGAGAGTGAAACATCTAAATCAAAGTGGTTTCATTCAGAGGAATATACAGAGATACACACAATAGCTTTGAGCTTAATTAGATGCAAAAACCTGTGCTGTAAATCTGAAGCTACAGTTAGCTTAGCTTACAAACATCCACCAAGCAACCTGACGGCTCGAATTCACAAGATAGAAATAACCTTCCATCCTCCATCCACTCTCGTCTAGTATCTCTTCTTTTCTCACATCTTAGATTTTGATCTTGGTTCCCCTGTAGGCAAAAAGACTCCCGCCCGCCCTCCTCCCCTCGTTTAATACCTGGTTCGGGCGTCTCAGAGTGCGACGACGAGGAAGCCGAGGACGCCCCGTCTTCGTTGACGGCTCCCTGGGACAGAGACATCCCTCTGCCCGGAGGAAGCTTCATGCCGAGCTGCTCCGCCATCTCCACGTGATCGCCGGGGTGGATGTAGTCAAAGACACTGCTGCCAGTCAGCTCCACCTGCAGAGAGAAAGACACAGGTACTCATCCTCCATCCTTTATTTATCCTCCTTTTAAACTGGACAAAAAAAAAACACTAACACCCACTGAAATCTGACATTTGTCTTTTGGAAAGGATGCATTTGCAGAGCCAAACAGCACAGATAGGAAAATGAAACCTGGGCGGACAGTAATTTTGGACGTCGGAGTTACAGATGTCGGCACTTAAATAATTTTAAATCCATCTCTGCGCTCGAACGTCGTTCAATCGGCACTGAGACTGAAGGAGAGACGAGTACAAGATATAAAAAAGTAACCATCGTAACATTGTCACTGGCTTTCATGCTGCTTTCAATGGTTTCCCGGTTTCCAGTGCGTTCCTGACATTGAACGCAACACACCAGAAAAACAAAAACAGAAAGGCAAACTTGTTTACTGGCAAAGGAAAAGGAGTTTAAGGAAACTACATACACAGGAGGAGAGCTCAGAGATTACTTTCTAACTTCTGGGATTGAAAAGTGGATTTTTCTTCACTCCTGTTTATCAGCCTGACTGCAGCAGCGATCCGGAGATGACCTCCATCGTCGGGTGTTTCTGTTCTGTAATGTTGACTGCTGACTGGAGCTGGAGGGGAAATGTACTTTACTTCATGAATGTAACGTTACAGAGAGGAGACAGAGAACCAGAACCAGAACCAGAGTCTCTGCTGAGTGCTGAGTTCAGTCGGAGGCTGAATTCAAACACATTCTCAATTATGTTCATTCACAACATGTTTTGCTGAGACTTTTGTGACGGGTTATGCTTGAAATGTACTAGTTTGTATTTCATGTTGATCCCAAAAGTTTAAATGCTGCCGTCAGTTCTAGCCGTTTTCCGACTCTTTAACTTTTCATCTTCTCCTCCCTCCTCTTCCTCCTCCTGGTTTACTCTACCCTCACTCACTCCTCGTCTCTCTTTTATCATCCTCCTTTCCCACTTCTGTAACCTGTTTCTCTGCCTCACCACCATCTTCCTCCTCCTTCTCCGTCCAGCTCGTTCTCATTCTTTCCCTCCTCCTCCTCCTCCTCCTCCTCCTCCTCCTCCTCCTCCTCCTCTTCCTCTAATCCGTCCCCCAGCGAATCAGCGGCGGCTTTTCTTTCTCATGGAAATGGAATAAATAAGCTTCTTCTTATTAAATAAATACAGAGTCCCTTCACCTTAAAGACTCTCATTAGCGGAGATAGAAGCGGATTTGTCTTCGTTAATTGGGGATGAGACGAGGGAGCGCCGCCAAAAACACAGCGTTACGCTACGCTCACACACACACACACACACACACACACACACACACACCATGCACAAACTGATTCATGTCAAGGTTATAAACACACACACTTTTTGTGTAACGAGCACATACACACAATTTTCAACGGGGTCACGTGACTGATGTGCGCCGTCGTTTAACACGTGTGTTTTCATTTGTAGCGTAACAAAAACATTGTGCACATTTATTTCCACATGCTAATCTGGTTATGTACTGTATGAGTGTGTGTGTGTTTGTGTGTGTGTTCAGGTTTTTGGGGGTCCACTGGGACTAAGGGGATTACATGGGTGTAATCCCTTTAATAAGAAATCCCTTTAAGGCAATTTAGTCCCCTCATAAAGTCTCATCTGGAGCAGAAAGTGATGATTAAGAAATGAGACTGATCACTGAATCACACACACACACACACACACAAACACACACACACACACACACACACACACACTGAGAGGCACGCAGACCCTGGTGCACCATGGGAGTTAGTGTTCATGTTTACACGTTACAGTGCTAATTGGATCTACATTGTTCTTCCTCGAAATAACACGCCGACTTTTAATCAATTAAAACTTGGCACAAACTATTTTACATAAAGTCACCGGCGGAGCTAATTACACTGAGGGAACAATGCAGAGAAGGAATTAGACATTCAGAAAGTCACTGCGACGACACTTTAAGAGAATTATCACACAGCAGACCGGCAGCGAGCTCATTACTGTACCGTCCAATCAAGAAAACACAACTTCCTGTGAGACTGAGCTACACTTGTTAGCGACATGCTACAAGAAGTTAAAGCTCCAGTTACATACATCAGTGTTGTCATGGAGCGTTAGCATCAGTTTACACACCTCTGATGTGTGTTGTTCTGAAGTGTCAGCACTAAATGAAGTTATGGGTTGAAGTTCAAGCCCTGAAAAGAGACGGGATCGAAAGCGAAAGTGATGATTTGAGCTGGAAATTCATCACAGAAAAGAAATTAACTCCAGTTAAGAGCACAGGGATGAATGCAGCTGACATGCAAGTTAACAAGTGAGCAATAAAAGTGGTGATATTTCTTCAGTTGTTTTTGAAGCTGCTGTGTGTAGCGACGAGTCTTGCTGTCTAACTCCAGAACACCACTGGTTGCATGTGCGTTGCAGAGCGACGTGATCCCTTCATCCGTCAGCAACCACCGGCTGTGTTCTGAGTGCGGCACGGCCAGACAGCCGGAGAGGCTTTAGAGACCGAGTTCCCGCGGTAATTACAGAATCACGCGCCATCGCAATTATACATGTACGTGTTATAAACACAACAACAAGTGTTCAGTGTTCCCGATCGAAGGAGTAGAAGAAGAAGGGTGGACTAGATTTTTGTTCTGTGTTTTATTCTGAAAATTAACCGGATGTTTTAATGTAGAAGCCTTACGTATCTGCGGTGGAAGAGTCCAGACAGCCGGAGCTGCAATGGAGATACGCAACGCAACTTCTGTGGTGGACCAGACACGGACCGGACACGGACCGGACACGGATTTTTGGGGTAAGTCGATTGATTTGGCTTTTTAAGGGCCCATTTTGATACTGATTATTAGAAATCAAGGAAGAACAACAACGGGTGATGGAATAAACGTTTATTTATACGTTTAATGTTTATTTGTGACTTGTTACCAATCAGATATTGTTGTGGGCGGGACATTGTGTGAGAGGATGCTGCAAAGTAGTCGGCGATCTGACAGAAAAATCAGAAAATCCTGAATATCCAACCTGATAATCGTCAGACAGCCCTTTCCTTTGGCACTACTTTCCCTCAACTGTAGAGCGTCCGTATTTCTACGCCGGGAACTGCATCACGCAGCAGTTCAGCTGTTTGGGTCGGACTGTCAGTGGCTGTCTGACGGCAATGTAAAGCACTAAAAATGTTCAAAATACAGGTGTGCCTTCCTTTGGGAGGCTTAAATCCATCTTGCTGTCGTGATGTCACACAACCCCCACATCAAAACACCACAACTATCACTGTAAGGCTGCGTCACACGATTAAGACTCGGCACATTTGTCAGCGTGCTCCTGCATCACTGCCTCCATGGTCCAATATGTTTTGTTGGCAGATAACGTGACTCTGATTGAACACGCTCAGTTTGTGCCAGAGTCTGTTTTTCACCAAACACATGTTGAAGATGTTGAAGATGTTGAAGATGTGTGGCGACCTGAGAGTTTTTAAAATCAGCCACCAAACCTTGGCAGCCACAGCCTCTATACATCATGTTATCCTTCCAGTCTTCTACGCAGAGGTTGGCCAAGTCATTTAATAGCATTATAATGTTTTGTTTGTTCTTTTTGAGGTTCAAGCTCGTCAAATACTGGGAAATATTCTGAGGACGTTCGAAGGACGGACATGTTTGGAGAAATTAAAGCGTAGACTATGAGAGAAATGTTGATGGGACACAAATTGGATGCAGGAAGTTCCTCAGTAATCGATTACTCCTACTAAAACATCGTTGATATCTGCGGCTGAGAAGCGGCCGAATGACCTCCGCGCTGAAAACTCAACAGTCCCGTCAGGTTCGGTTTTGACGTTGTTTGTCTGTTTAAAGTCTTCAGATAAAACTTATTAAAACACAACAGAAACGACGGCGTTATCGCTTCACTCGTCCTCCGAGACAAGGACATCGAGTGACAAAAGACAATAAGAGTGACGGCGATAACACGTCCGACAGGGAGAGAGAGAGAGTTTGTGAATGTGAGTGAATGTAAAGCGAGTGTGTTGGTGTGAATCAAAGTGTGTGTGTGTGTGTTGATATCCGTCCTGCCTCTCTTATCAGTCTCTACTCCATATTTTAGGATGTGTGTTTGTTAGAGGAGGCTGCTGTCAGCTGTAATTACTGCAGTGCAAATGTTACATCACTGAGACTGTTCAGCGGGTTTCAACCTTTATTTAAAACACAACAGTCGACAAAGGAAAGAGAGAAAACACCAAAATAAGTTTCCTCTATGGTTGTATAGCTTAACATCCATGAACCATGACACTTGTGTACAAAAAGTAGAAGTCCTGATTCAGCTTGTTGAGTATCAGAGTAAAAAGTTTATATGTGGCAGGGTCCGCCACATATAAACAAAGTAAAGCAGTATAAATTGTGTCGTCCTTTGAGCTCAGTTTGTTTATTCAGTTTATTCAGTCATGAAAACAAAGAGGCAGACAAAAAAAAATCAATGAAGATCTTTCTCTTCTTCCCCAAAACTACAGCGTGCTCCTTTAATTACTAACTGTACGTGGTCACTGAGTCGATCGCCGACTCAGCTGATTCGGTACATTATGTCCAGTTTGAGGAATCTGTTAAACTAAATAAAACAATATGTGAAATAAAAACAGGAACCTCTTTTGTCTTATTGTGAAGGAGAACAACAGCAAATAAAAGACATGAAAACTGAAGCGTTGAATTCCCATTAATCAGCTTCTCACCCTCTGGATCACACTTTAATTAATATGGAAACATTTTAAAGCCACACACACACACACACACACACACACACACACACACACACCTCAAAACAGTAAAAAACCTCTGTGTGACTTTGTAAAGTACTAATCAAATAAATTGATGTTGGCTCGCAGGGTTCAGAATTAATTACAGCATTAAACATTAGCTAAGTGGGGTAATATTCCAAGTTTGATAGTGCATAATTACTCCGCTGTTAATGATTCATGGGGCGTCGGCCTCTGTTAGAGGAGCGAGGAGAGACGACGGACGCGAGCACAAAACTCTGCACGGTAACTTTACTTCCTCTCCAGATGACGAACAGAAACGTTTGAGAAGCTTCCTGAAATCTACTGAACACTCTGAAGCATCGTGGTATAAAAGAAAACGTCACAGCCGGACCGACTCCTCAGAAACCGTACGAACACGAGTCAAACACAAGGTCAACATTTGATTTCCTGCGTGAAAATGTTTTGTGTCGCAGCAGCAAAGTAAAGTATGAGAGCAATGAACACAATGTTAATGATTTATGTTGTTTTCACAGTGTTGTTACTGTTTCTCGATGCAGTATATTGCAGTCAGTTCACGATGCATTCTGGGAAAATATGACGTCAAGTAAAATTAAATGACCAGCACGGTTAGAAAAATAACAGTATAATACTGTACTTCAGTTTACAGTACGGTAGAAAAATAAACAGGTTTCCACACAATTATAACTCAACGTGTGTGTGTGTGTGTGTGTGTGTGTGTGTGTGTGTGTGTGTGTGTGAGGATAGAGTCTCCAGCTGACAGCACTAGTGTGTTATCAGTCAGATGAATGGGGGCGAATCTCTATTGTCAGTAGAGTAGCATGAACACACACACACACACACACACACACACACACACACACACACACACACACAGTCCCCATATCCAGGACACTTTCCTTGTCAACAGCTCAGAGGATGACAAATGAACGGTCCATTATGAACTGTTTGCCACAGTGTGTGTGCGTGTGTGTGTGTGTGTGTGTGTGTGTGTGCGTGTGTGTGTGTGTGTGTCTCGTCCAGATGATGTGATTGCTTTCAGTGGTCTGTGTTTTGTTTTGCCTAATAAATCACCATCTATCAGGGCCCGGCTGACACACACACACACACACACACACACACACACACACACACACACACACACACACACACACACACACACACACACACACACACACACACACACACACAGTGAGAGAGGCGAGCAGATATGAGAGATGAACTAATACATCATTTAAGTTTGTTTATACTGTTTAATGTTTAAATCTGCTTTATTTTTCCGTGTGTACAGTAACCAGGATTATTCTGGACTGAACGCCAGCAGAGGGCATCAACACTGTGTTTACACTTTCAACCTGCATAACACACAAAAACATTCACTCCTTCGTCTCTTGAACGCAGCTCAATAACACACGGCAGGATGTACGTCGATGTACAGACTCGTATGTCCAGACCGAGACTAAAGCTCAAGTTATACTTTATCCACATAACTCTGCATGATGGAAATGAACAGAAATCAGCGTTTTCCCAAACATTATGAGGTTTAAGATGAGCATCCGAGACATTTTTTGAGTAAAACTAAAGGATTTGTCGCAGATCTAATGGTTGTAGGTGGTGGTGGTGGACTTCTGGTGACAATAATCGTCCAAAATCATTTGAAATTCAATACTCCTTTATTTAAAAAGTACGATTTTCTTCAGGGAAGCTAAACCTTCCACAAACCTCGGGGAAAAACCAGAAAAAGATCTGATCATGTCTTCAGTTGTCTGCACAAAATGTATATCGTGGACTGTTTCCACCGTGAACACGTCTGCATACAAACAACACAACGTAAACAAAACTGTGTGTGCTTGTGAGTGTATCAAGCTCTCACACAGATGGAGAGCGGCACTCAGCAGAGCTCAAACCAAACACCAGTCCCCCTTAAGATCAATGCATTATTCTCTGAGTAATTAACGGAAAAGTCCAAAGTTACAAATGCAGATCAGGTGAAAAGAGTTATTGTGTTTCTGACGCGTCTCACATCACGTTTACTCAACATGTATATGAGCTGACTTTCATGTCCAGAGGTGGAGGCGATGGTGGTGGAGTCGCAGCTCGTTACAGATATTTATTAACGAGGCGTCGGGACGTTTTCCAGCCGTGTTTGTGGCGACAGAACCAGATATTCAAAGCCAGACATGATGTTTTTCGAACACTGACCAGGTGGTTGTTGTGCCTAAACATGAGCAAAATATTAAAACAAGGCTGTCACAAAGTGAAATTAAAAACTGAACTTAAAGAAACTTAAAGTTTTAATGTTTATTCTGGTTGTTGCAGACAGCTTAACACGGTCAGTGCTGTACTGACAGACAGCTGCACCAGTGGGATCAACATCTGTGTGTGTGTGTGTGTGTGTGTGTGTGTGTCAGTGAGTGAGGGGATAAACAGACCTTTTCAAATCTATCATAAATCACTGGACACTGAAGAGCGTCTGCGTGTGTGTGTGTGCGCGTGTGCATATGTGTGTGTGTGTGTTGTTAACCCCCTGAGAAGGACAGGAAGTAAGAGATCCTTCACCGAGATCAATACACACACACACACACACACACACACACACACACACACACACACACACACACACACACACACACACCGTCTGTCTCAGTGTCCCTGATCATTCAAGCTTCTTCAACCTGCTGACTTGTTAAAGCAAAACCTGAAACACACACACACACACACACACACACACACACACACACACACCTGCGTGGTGTTTTGTCGTTCATCATCTTTCACTTTTTTTGCACAACTGATCCCTCTGCCTCTCTCAGGAGTGATGAGTGTAGGTGAGGTGCATTCTGGGTACTGTACAGAGGCTTAAGTCAGTCTGCAGGGCTTCATGTCGGCGTGTCGGTTCAGCGGAAATTTCCAGGCAGAGGGTAAACAGGGTTTTCCAGGGGCAGACGCAGGGGCTCAGAGGAGCTGAGAGAGCGCAGAACAACAACGCTTGCGTTCGATCTGTTGAACGTGTCCGATCATCAGCCAGCCGCTTCATCCCGGGTCTGGATCAGTACAGCCGAGGCTGACGGGAGCGAGTTTTAATCAGAATCCATCCTCATTGTCTCACAAGACGCTGGAAAGATTCACGTGTTGGACCTCAGGGTCAAGTGGTGATCCGCTGTGGCCGCTGAGCTAATAGCTAACATGCTAGCGAGCCGATCACACAGTTTATTCAAAGGAGCGGGCTGTTAGCTGAACTTAAACGTGAATCTTTTTCTTTTGGGACGTTGAATATCTGAAAGACTGACGGACCGACTAATGAAGTGATGGACAGGAGAGGCTTCAAAAACATCTTCAGTTTAGAGAGTTTATAGACGCACACACACAGCGAACATCCACATTTCATGCCGAGAGAAACAAAATGCGATGAAATCATTGTGACACACAAACGCACACCGGCATGGACTCACAACACACAGATTTAGGCCACCAGCTGATCTGTTTGTCTGCTCTCTGTCCCTCTTTCAGTTTTTATCTGTCTAATCAGTCGTCTCTCTCTCTCTCTGTCTTTCAGCCATTCATTCTCCAGCTCGCTCGCTCGTTCACAAAATCCACTGAGTGCTCTAAGAACCCGAAAATCTCTCCTCTGTTCTCCCGCAATCTCACAACAATGGCGCTCTTTGAACGTTTAGAGTGAGGGGCCCCAGACGCCGATAAGCCCGGTGTCGAACGTCCAAACGCCGGGGCCAATCCCTGCCTCCCAGTGCATTATGGGAGTGTGATAAGGACACAATGGAGGAGCACTTTTATCGTGTTTCTCATGCTAATACGTCCACCGCTGCTTATTCCTTTTATTGAGAAGATTTAATTTGTTTAGTGTGTTAATGACTCATACAGTGTGTGTGTGTGTGCATGTGTGTGTGTGTGTGCTCGAGGCTGAATCTCATCCATCAGACAGAAAGGTCCTTAGGGCAAAAAGGCAAACAGACACACACACACACACACACACACACACAGCCCTGGAGGTTACACTAAGTGTGTGTGAATCTTGAGGCCACATTTCTTTATGCATGTGGATGACAAACGCCTAAAGTGGTTTAAAGTCATGTTTGTGTGTCTGGTTTACATAAAAATGACAATTTTAAAAAGTAGAACAACTGTACAGTATACACGATGCCGAGTACAGTATTCTTTCAAAGTAATCAATTTTTTTTTGGACAGGACGCGGTGATGTAACTTCTGTCTATCTGTGGAAATGTCCCAGCGTCTTGTCAATACTGTCAGAATATTTCACAACCAACACATCTGGAAAATGTGCCAATGGCTGATTAAACATATCCGGTTTTGTTGCTGCAAATCTGGCCAACAATGTCCTCACATCTCTTTAAAAACACCCACAAATACAGCTGGAAAATGTCCCAATGTCTCATTAAAAATCTGGTTTTGTCGCCACAAATCAAATGTCCCAGCGTCTTGTCATTACTGTCAGAATACTTCACAACCAACACATCTGAAAAATGTGCCAACATGTCGTCAAAAATATCAACTTTTGTTGCCACAAACACATCTGACAAACATCCAGATGTTTACCAGCTCTGGTGTTCTTGCCACAAACATGGCTCGACATCTTGTGAAAAATGTGTGGATTTGTTTCCACCAACACAACTAGAAATGTCCTTCTATCCTGTCAAAATAAAGCTGGAAAAGTCCCAATGTCTCATTAAAAATCTGGTTTTCTTGCCACAAACATGGCTGAACATCTTGTGAAAAACATGCAGATCTGTTTCCACCAATATGACACCAAATGTCCGTCTATCATGTCAAAAATGTCCTGTTTTGTTGCCACAAATACATCTGGAAAATGTCCCAGTGTCTCATTAAAAGTCTGGTTTTGTCACCACAAACCTGGCTGGAAATGTCCCAGCGTCTTGTCAAGACTATCAGAATATTTCATAACCAACACATCTGGAAAATGGCCCACCGTCTGATATCTGGTTTTGTTGCCACAAACAGAGCTGAAAAACATCCTGACATTTACCAGCTTTGGGTTTCTTGCCACAAACATGTCTGAATTGTCTCAACATCAGAAATGTCCTTCTATTATGTCAAAAATAGCCAGACGGCTGGAAAACGCCTGGACGTCTCCTCAAAAACATCCAGTGGTTTCATGCTTACAAATGCAGAAACACAGTCCCAACAGTGGTCTCTGGCTTGTCAGCTATCTCACCATCATCAACCCGTCCACGCCTTGACAGTAAAGTCATCTTAGTGTGAAGCTGATACGACACGTTTTGCAAAACTACACCTGCAAATCTCCCCATCAGCCTCAGCTGAACTTTGTGTTTCGTGCTAATTAGTCAGTATTTCTGCTGCGTTGCTTTTCTGTAGGAAGACAAACATCTGCAGACGGTGCAGCTGAGTGGGTGATGACGGACTTTAACTCAAAACCAGCATCTTGTTGTTGTGTGACAGACAATAATGAGGAGAGACGCCTCACTGACAGACTGCGCTAACTTCCGGTGGGTGTTGGTCTGCAGCCCGACCCGTTTGTACTCAGAACCGATGATTTGTAGAAGCTTCTTGGGTCAGAGGCACCGCTGGATTCAGTGAGCGAAGCCAGTGTGAGTGTGAATTTAAATAAAGAGAGTTTTGGTAGGAAGAGAGAAGACGAGAGAGAAGGCGAGAGAGAGTGAGGGGGAGGGGGAGAGGATCCTCTCTCCACTAAACACTAATATACGAGCCTGCAGCCATAATAAAAGTATATTTATTATAAATATCCTCCATTCATTTTTCCAGCAGCGTTTACAGCCGGCAGTAAGCAGCCATTTTAATACCGCGGCTCCGCTCTGAACATTTCTCAGCTGAAGGACCCAGATCTGTTCACACCGAGGGAGTGTGCTGATTTCAAGAGTGTCGGCTGAAAAGAGGCGAATAAAAATCATCTTTGTTGTTTTATCGACCGCTAATACAGCTGGAAATAAAACGGGCCCGTCTTCAGCTCCTCGCACTTATATTAAACTTAACTCAGGACAGAATGGATCTCAAAAAACAGGTTCTGACTGCAAGTAATGCAAAATACTGCTGTGCTGTTCTGTCATATTTAGAGGTGGATGCGATGAAGGTGGATTTGACCACTGTTTGAGTGTGAAACCACTGGAGACCTCGGGACATTTCCAGGTGCTTGTTGTGACAAAAACAG